>NC_081183.1:18934987-19234987 GCF_029867415.1 Vicia villosa | reverse complement strand
ACAGAAGAGAGTCGTATCCACTTGTCCTCTAGTGAAACCATTGTTTAGAAGGAAAGAACTTAATCTTTCATACCAAGCTCTAGGAGCTTGCTTCAATCCATACAATGATTTCTTAAGTTTGAAAACATGTTCTGGAGACTTAGAATCTTCAAAACCAAGAGGTTGGTGGACATAGACTTCCTCATCTATATATCCATTTAAGAAGGCACTTTTAACATCCATCTGATATAGAGAGATGTTATGTTGAGTGACAAACAAAATCAATAAGCGAATAGATTCTAACCTGGCCACTGGTGCAAAGGTTTCTGTATAGTCAATTCCTTCGTGTTGACTATAACCCTGAGCCACTAGTCTGGCTTTGTTTCTTAACACTTCTCCCTGTTCACTAAGCTTGTTTCTGAACACCCATTTTGTACCAATGATATTGAATCCTTTTGGTATAGGAACCAGATCCCAAACATCATTCCTTGTAAACTGATTTAATTCTTCTTGCATGACAATTATCCAGTCAAGATCTTCTAGAGCTTGATCAACAGAAGTTGGCTCGATCAAAGAAACAAGACCTAATTGACATTCTGCGTTGTTCTTAAGGAATTCTCTTGTTCTAATAGGATCATCTTTCTTTCCAAGGATCACATCTTTTGAGTGAGCTGAGGTGAGTCTAGAAGATCTTCTGACTGTTGGCTCTTCAGAAATTCTAAGATTCTCTAAAGATGCAGCAACTTGATCTTCTGATCCTTTGCTTCTGAGACTTTCAGCTTCTGGAACTTTGCTTCTTGGCTCTTCAGCTTCTGATATATCAATATCTATATCTGCAAAATTCTCAAACTGATTTGGCTTTTCAAGACCAAGCTTATCATCAAATCTGATATTGATTGATTCTTCTACAACCAATGTTTCAGTATTGTATACTCTGTAGCCTTTTGAGCATTCAGAATATCCAAGAAGAAAACATTTTTGTGCCTTAGAATCAAACTTACCAAGATGATCTTTAGTATTCAGAATAAAACAGACACATCGAAAAGGATGAAAATATGAAATGTTGGGCTTTCTGTTCTTCCACAATTCATAAGGAGTCTTATTTAGAATACGTCTTATAGAGATTCTATTCTGAATATAACATGCAGTGTTTATTGCTTCTGCCCAGAAGTGCTTAGCCATATTGGTCTCATTGATCATGGTTCTGGCCATTTCTTGCAGAGTCCTATTCTTTCGCTCTACAACTCCATTTTGCTGTGGAGTTCCAGGGCAAGAGAAATCATGGGCAATACCATTTTCTTTGAAGAACTCCTCAAAGAATCTGTTCTCAAATTCGCCACCATGATCACTTCTGACCTTTATGATTTTGCACTCCTTTTCAGATTGGATCTGAGTGCAGAATTTAAATAACACTGAACGAGACTCATCCTTGTGTTTTAAGAATTTTACCCATGTCCAGCGGCTATAATCATCTACGATGACTAATCCATATTTCTTCCCTCTGACAGATGCTGTTTTGACTGGTCCAAACAGATCAATGCGCAGAAGTTCTAACGGCCTTGAGGAAGAGACAACATTCTTAGATTTGAATACAGGTTTGGAGAACTTGCCCTTCTGACATGCTTCACAAAGAGCATCTGATTTGTATTTCAGATTTGGGAGACCTCTGACCAGATTTAGTTTGTTAATCTGAGAAATCTTTCTCAAACTAGCATGTCCTAATCTTCTGTGCCAGACCCATTGCTCTTCAGAAACAGACATAACGCAAGACACCTTCTGCTTCTCAAGATCAGAAAGATCAATCTTATAAATGTTGTTCTTTCTCTTGCTTGTAAATAGGATTGAGCCATCCTTCTGACTTACAGCCTTGCAAGACTTTTGATTGAAGATTATATCATAACCATTGTCAGTTAATTGACTTATGGACAATAAGTTATGCGTTAATCCTTCTACAAGAAGTACATTAGTTATGGAAGGAGAGTTACCCATACTTATGGTTCCAGAGCCAATAATCTTGCCCTTCAGATCTCCTCCAAACTTGACTTCTCCACTTGACTTAAGCACCAGGTCTTGGAACATAGACCTTCTTCCCGTCATATGTCGCGAGCACCCAGAGTCCAGGTACCATGACATTTTGTGCTTTGTCTTCTTTGCTGCCAAGGATATCTGCAACAGAAATTATCTCCTCCTTAGGTACCCACAATTTCTTGGGTCATTTCTTGTTAGTTTTCCTCAAGTTCTGATTGAACTTGGGTTTAGCATAAAAGTTAACAGGAGGAACAGCATGATATTCTTTAGATTTGGCAACATGATATTTCTTAGGTTGTTTCACACGCTTCTTGGTGTGAGCAGTATGAAAACTCTGTGCATGTGATGTGAGCCTAATATCATGTGCATGGCCATATTTGAACTGATCATACAATGGTTTGTATGTGATTTTCAAATCATCAACAGGTTCAAATTTTTGTGAGGTATCACCCTCATAGCCAAAACCAAACCTTTTGTTTCCAGAAACACCGTATATCATAGAAGCAAGATGACTTCTGCCAATACTTCTAGATAGGAACTTTCTGAAGCTCGAGTCATATTCTTTCAGAATATGATTGAGACTAGGAATGGATTTTTCTGATCCAGAAGGAGATCCACTATCTTTGGATAATTTTAACTTTTTCCTTCAGTTTAGAATTTTCCAATTCCAGCTTCTTAGTTTCAAATTCAAATTGCTTTTTCAGTTTTTTGTATTTGATACTAAGATGAGCCTTGAGTTCCAAAAGTTCAGTTAAACTGGAAACTAACTCATCTCTAGATAGTTTAGAAAATACCTCTTCAGAATCTGATTCTGATGTAGATTCTGATCCATCATCCACTGTGGCCATCAATGCAAAGTTGGCTTGCTCTCCTTCAGAGTCTGATTCAAATTCTGATTCAGAATCATCCCATATTGCCATAAGACCTTTCTTCTTATGAAACTTTTTCTTGGGATTCTCCTTCTGAAGTTTTGGACATTCATTCTTGAAGTGTCCAGGTTCATTGCACTCATAGCAGATGATCTTCTTCTTATCTGATCTTATGCCACCAGAAGATTCTCCTCTTTCAGGCTTCTTCGAACTTCTGAAGTTCTTGAACTTCCTTTGCTTGCTCTTCCAGAGTTGGTTTACCCTTCTGGAGATCATGGACAATTCATCTTCTTCTTCTTCTGATTCTTATTCTTCAGAATCTTCTTCTTCAGCCTGAAAAGCGTTAGTGCATTTTTTATAATTAAATTTTAATGTAATAGACTTACCTTTCTTCTGAGGCTCATTTGCATCCAGCTCTATCTCATGGCTTCTTAAGGCACTGATTACCTCTTCCAAAGACACCTCATTCAGATTCTTTGCAATCTTGAATGCAGTCACCATTGGACCCCATCTTCTGGGCAAGCTTCTGATGATCTTCTTTACATGATCAGCCTTGGTGTAGCCTTTGTCCAGAACTCTTAATCCAGCAGTTAGCGTTTGAAATCTTGAGAACATTTTCTCAATATTTTCATTATCCTCCATTTTGAAGGCTTCATATTTCTGGATTAGGGAAAGAGCTTTGGTCTCCTTGACTTGAGCATTTCCTTCATGTGTCATCTTTAATGACTCATATATATCATAGGCAGTTTCCCTGTTAGATATCTTTTCATACTCAGCATGAGAGATAGCATTCAGTAAAACAGTCCTACATTTATGATGATTCTTGAATTGCTTCTTTTGATCATCATTCATTTCTTGTCTAGTAAGCCTTACGCCAGTAGCTTTCACAAGATGTTTGTAACCATCCATCAGAAGATCCCATAGGTCACCATCTAGACCAAGAAAGTAACTTTCATGTTTATCTTTCCAGTATTCAAAGTTTTCACCATCAAATACTGGTGGTCTAGTATAACCATTGTTACCATTTCCATTATGTTGCTCAGCTGAGCCAGATGTAGATGTATTTGTTGGATCTTCACCAGCCATCTTTTACTGAAGTGTTTTTCTCTTCTTGAATATTTTCTAAACACGGTTAAGTGCTTGCACCTTAGAACCGGCGCTCTGATGCCAATTGAAGGATAGAAAAACACTTAGAAAGGGGGGGTTTGAATAAGTGTAGCTTTAAAACTTATAAGATAAAAACTATTTGCACAATGATTTTTATCCTGGTTCGTTGTTAACTAAACTACTCCAGTCCACCCCCTTGGAGTGATTTACCTCATCTGAGGATTTAATCCACTAATCACACAAGATTACAATGGTTTTCCACTTAGACAAATGCTAAGTCTTCTAGAGTATACTGATCACAACCTGATCACTCTAGGAACAAACTGCTTAGATACCCTCTAAGACTTTCTAGAGTATTCTGATCAACAACCTGATCACTCTAGTTCTTACAAATTAATGTAAACAAATTCTTTTAAGGGTCATAATGCTTCTTATAAAGCTATTATCACAACTGTGATTTTCTCTTAAGTTTAAGCTTAATCACACTAATATATTACAACAACAATGTAGTGAGTTTGATGATGAAGTTTGAGAGCTTTTGAAATTGACAGCGTTTCTGTAAGTTTGCGCAAGTATTGTATCAGAATTCGTAACATTGCTTCTCAACAGAACTTCATATATATAGGCACTTAAGAAGATGACTATTGGGAGCATTTAATGCTTTGTGTAATCTGTACAGCATTGCATTTAATGTTTCACTCTTTTGTCAACTACCTCGAGCCTTGCTTCCGTTGTGTCTACTGACGTTGCCTTTAATAGCTTCTAACGTTCCTTTTGTCAGTCAGCGTAGCGTGCCATCTTGTACTTGCTTCTGATCTAATGTTTGTGTAAACAACGTTTGAATATCATCAGAGTTAAACAGCTTGGTGCAGAGCATCTTCTTGTCTTCTGACCTTGAAGTGCTTCTGAGCGTGATACCATGAGAACTTCAGTGCTTCTGCTTCTGATCTCAAGTTCTTCTGATGCTTCCATAGAACCATGTTCTGATTCTGCTTGACCATCTTCTGATGTCTTGTCAGACCATGTTCTGATGTTGCATGCTGAACCTTCCGAGTCAGTGCTTTTTGCGCTGATTTTGTGCATACTCTTTATATAATTCCTGAAATGGAAATTGCATAGTATTAGAGTACCACATTATCTCATACAAAATTCATATGCTTGTTATCATCAAAACTAAGAATATTGATCAGAACCAATCTTGTTCTAACAGAGACTACTAGCTAGGATGATCTTTTTGCTTCTCATGTTCATAATCCCTCTATCCGATATTATTTATGAATCCTTTGTAATTCAATTTTTGGGCGAGTCAACAACAACAAGGTGAATTCAAAAGAATTGTTCTTCCTGCACTGCATCCTCACACCTGATTGCAAGATTAATGCTAGTTCCTTTCTCTTGCACTATATCGAGAGCCTTTGCATGATAGGGAATCAACCTTTTGTAATTGGAAGATTTGTCAACTCCATAGAAATTGGTTTAAATGTGGGGAGCCGACTTGAGAACCTTCCATCACTACCTGAACTTTTTATGGATATCGAAAAGTGTCGTTCTACCTGACTATTTAAAAATAGGGAGGATGGCAAGTGTAACCTTATGATGAAGAATAGAAAAGTTATGAGTGTTATCTTGCCTAATATCACGCTTTATGGATGTGATAAATATACAAAGGTGGCTTTATAATTTGAATGCTCCTGAACCTACCCTGGTTGCACAAGGAAACCAACCTCCCGATGTGTTTGATGAAATGGAGCAAGGTGATCCAGAGCCTGATCAACAACAACCATCCACATAAGCTCCTCCTACTATGACAAGAACGTCCTCTAGACACCTAAGATCGAGGCCTAGAACCAATGATGGCATATCGACGCTCTCATGCAACATGATCAGAGGGTGCAAGATGTGCAAACTCAACAAGTTGCAATGATACAACTCGCGCAACAAATGCAACAGCAGTAGTAAGTATGACACCCCATATTTTCTCTATATTAATTTAATTAAGATTTAAATTAATTAATTGGATTTGTTTGGTATTTTAATTGGGAGGAATTGAGAAAAATAATATAATTGGGCCAAAGTTGTAGTTAGTAAAGAATGGGTGTGATTGTTAGGCCTTTTTACTAACGTTATACTCTATTTTCATAAAATAAGGAAAATAAGAAAATTGAGAAATAGAAGTGAAAAAGAGGAGAAAGAGAAGAACGTGAAAGAGAGGAAGAATAGCATAGAAAGAGGAAGAGGAAGAATCAAGTTTTTGGCTAAGGTAAGGGGGGACTCTTCCGATTAATATCTCTTATGTATTCATGGGTAATAGAATTGATTAGTGTGTTATTTGATTCAATTAGGAGATGTTAGGTTTTGGGTATTTTTCACCATTTTAGGGTGAATTGAATGATGATGATCATGTATGATGTTAAATGACTCCAAAAACATGTTAAAGTTGTGTTATAATGTGTATTTATGTGCTATTTTAAGATACCATACCTTATGACACAAATTAGATGGAGTTGGGGATGAGACGGTGCCGTAAAAATGGGGATTTTCTGCTACTGGGTACGCTCTAACCGGGTAACATTCATGTTGTAACCGATTACAGCGTAGGAAAATAGAGAATCTGGGAGTTTGTGAGTGCTGTAACCGGGTAACAGCCTTGTTGTAACAGATTAGAGGCGAGTTTTGAAAATAGAAAATAGACTTACGTATACTTGTAACCGAGTAACAACCATGCTGTAATCGGTTACGGCTGTGTATTTTTGAAAATAAATTATTTTCTAAAATTCACATCTTTTGATCCGTGTATTCGTTTTAAGTGTCATTTTGGGCGTTGAGTAAGGCTGGATCAGTGATGTGTTGCTGTGGCGGCCAGATTCATGGACGGAGCGGTTCGGTTGAAAGTTTGTGTGGTGATGTCGGATCTCTGTAGCAGTATGGAATGTGAAGGATGGACTCAGATTTCGCGTTCAAGAATTCTTTAGGCTGCAACTATTTTCCTCAACGAAAATCAGTGGCTGAAGAACTTTTTTAGGGATTGAGAATTGTTTTGGCTTCGAAAATCGCCCCCTCCTTCTGTGAACTCCTTACGCTTTTATATTGTTTTGTTAGGTTTCAGCAATTATTGTTGATTGATCATATTTCGAAATATTTCCTTGTAATTGATTCTGATCCATAGCCTTGATTGATCTTCTGTAACTTTTGTGAGATTCTTTATCGTTTGTAGCATGATTTGGGCTTATGATTGATCGATCGTTGCAAGATTTATTTTGTCTGACTATTCTAAAAAAGATCCGATGAAAATCATCCCTTGATTTGGAACCTCCACCTGCTACTTCTGATTCAATAGTGATGGTGACGTAGCACTAAACTAAATCTAATAATGGTAAAAATATATTCTAATCTAAACTAATAATACTACTACAATTTAAATAATATTAATAATAATAATAATAACAACAAACAAACATTACTCTATTCCAATAATAATATAATTTTAATTCTAATGAGAGTATATTTAATCTATCTATAAATAATAACTAATAATAATCAAGCATAAATTAAAACTAATATAATGCAAATAAAAGAATGATAGTAAAAATTAGAGAAAAAACGAAGAAGCAACACTAAAACAAATGTAAAGGTGAGGATTCAAACTCAAGACCAGTTACTTGCATTTCTTAACTCACTTCACATCCACTAGACCATAGTGTTTATTCAAAACAAAATAGCCTTTGAAAAACACATGGAGAATGCGGTAAACTTGGGATATGATAGTGTGAAATTAAATACTTGCCTCAACTCCACTATAGTAACCAAAATGAATTACCTATATCACGAAACCTATTGATCCCATATTGTAGGAGCTCAATGAAATGATGACCTAATGGAACATGCCTGTGAATATGGAACATAAACCAACTAGGGTAATAAACATGGTGTGAGGATCCTTTGAATTATATGCGAGGCCATGGGGTCCATTTGAGGCATCAGAAGCTGATTTTACTTTGAACAGATCAAAACCCTAATTGGAGGGTTGTTTTTAGGAGAGTGTGCATTCAATAAAGTTTTAAACTTTTGATATTCAAATGAGCTTGAGTATGAGAATGTAGTGGGCAAATTATGGGGTATGACAACTGCCCCTGTTCAATCTTCTTAAACCTGAGGATGTAGAATGGCTTGTGTGCCTATCGGAATCTGAAGGTGAAAGAGGATTGAACACTAGAATACCAACAAATTTTCCCTTGATGATGCAGGGACCTTTTGTCGGAGATGGGCTTAAAGATGCCATCCAGGTGTTGATAATATGAAAGTCAGAATGCGTCGTACGTTAGACTGTATCTGAGCTTGGTGTGTTAAGAGGAGTTTTTTGGAGATGGGATTAAAGATGCCATCTAAGTGTTGACAGAGTATTGTCTAAAGGAGACGCTTTTCAGGCTGAATCATACGCCTTGGTTGTATCTGGAAGAGTTCTTGGAAAGGACATGATATGTCTTAGAGAAGACTACCTAGAAAGGTTCCTAGAAAGGATTAGAAGCTCTTTGATCATTCCTGGATTATCTTTGAAGGGAGACTTGGGATGAAGCATCAGAGTTGTATTTGCGTCTGGAGTGAGTGTCAAAGATAAATTGTTTATACTGGAACTTGTGTCGAGGATGGGCTTATAGATGCCACCTGGATGTTGGGAATATGAAGTGGGCTTAAAGATGCCACCTAATTTGATAGGTTGAAAGTCAGAATGAGTCGTACGTTAGACTGTATCTGAAAGGATATACTTAGGATGAGTCGTACGTTAGACTGAATCCACTTTATTGATAAATATCATAGTAAGCCGTACGTTAGGATGTACTTTAGGACGAGTCATACGTTGGACTAGGTTCAATTGCATCAATAGATGTCTGGATAAGTCGTATATTAGGCGGAAGGATAGGTCGTACGTTAGACCGCGTCCGATTGCATCGATAGATGCCTGGAGAGCCGTACATTAGGCTGAAGGATGGGTCGTACGTTAGACCGGATCCAGTTGCATTGAGAAGTGTTTGTTGGAGATTGATCGTGTCAGCACCCTTTGTAGTAACTGAATTAGATCTTGAAAAGATGATCATGTCTATGCCGTTCGTGGTGATAGAATTAGATCTTTCAATGTTGGTTGTGTCTGCACCGTTCATAGTAACTGAATTAGATCATAGAATGTTGATCGTCTCAGCACCTTGCGGGGCAACCAATTTAGATCATGGAATGATCATCTCCATCGTTTGTATTGATGAATTTAGATCTTGCATTGATCGTCTCCACCGTTTTTATTGATGAATTTAGATCTTGGATTGTTGATCGTCTCGACACCTTGTGGGGTCACCAATTTAGATCTTGTAATGTCGATCATCTTAGCACCTTGTGTAGTAACTGATTTAGATCTTAAGAAGATGATTATCTCTGAACTATCTCTGGAGAATATCCATAACTAAGTATTAGAATTAAATCATTGTCTTGATTATCTCTGAACTATCTCTAGAGAATACCCGGAACTAAGTATCAGAATTAAATCTTGGTATTGATTATCTCTGAACTATCTTTGGAAGGTACGTGGAACTAAGTATCAGAATTAAAACTTGGTCTTGATTATCTCTGAACTATCTTTGGAAGGTATCCAAAATTAAGTGTCAGAACTAAATCTCTGTCTTGAATGAGTTTCAGAATTAAATCGTTGACTTGATTATCTCTGCACTATATCTATAAGATAATGTTCATTTGATTTGTAGGAATAGAATGAAAAAGCAACATTAATTTTATGCAATGTCGTGATGCATGTATTGTAAATTTTTGAAATGAATGAGAGTGTTATGCATATGCCATGATGCGTATGTATGTTATGTGTGTGCCATGAGGCGTATGATGTATGAATGCAAAGCTTTGTTAATGATGATAGTAGATTGTAGTGGCGTCTGGAGGGGAAAATAAATTCCTGACTGTTGTAAAAAATACAGAGTACAGGTCTTCCTTTTTAGTAGGAACTCCCGCTTCATGCTCGAGGATGCTCAGCTGGGGATTTTTGACTTCTGCTTAGGGATGAGAGCCATAAGAGAGATGAATAACCTTGTTTGGAGAAGAAAAAAGTGTCGGGGAGCCGGCAGTGTCGAAGATGTAAAATTTGTTGAGGAACTAAGTCTTTGTTGGGACGAGAGCATTTGAAGATATCTTCTTACTGATTACTCTGTGGGGATATGATCCTGTGAAATCGACGTTGTGGGAAGGCATGGATGCCTTGGACATTGCCCCCAGTGGTTATAGTAACTGCCATTCCTGGACTTGTATTGTTTGGGACACATCAATGAGTATTGATTAAAGTGTTGAACATGCCTTGCATTGATTTGCCCATGTCAGTAGGGATTCTCCTTGTGAGGACTTTATGAGATGTGTATTATGGATGACATGTCCCTAGTAATCATAGACTTAGGACCATGCCCCATGTCGATTGGGAAGTAGCTTCAGACCCACTTGGATGCACGCCCCTGATTGTTTGACATTCCTGAGAGATTCTTTGAACCTTGACCCGATTTCCCCAGATTGATTGGAAAAAGCATGTCACGCCCCTTGTATTTAGTGACTTCTAATTGAGTCAATTGTAAGAGATGTTGATACGGAAGTGGTTTCACCTATCGGGATGACTTTTATTCATTAGTCGTGCCCTGTGCAGGTTCTTCGTGATGCTAACACTTGAAATTATGTAGCAAAATATGTTTAATAATGAATGCATGAGAAACAGGAGATGTAAACAGGAGATGTAAAAGCGCGATGTTTATAAAAGTGTGATGTTTGTAAAAACGAAATATCAACTCAGCATTTGTGGTAAACCTTAAGAAGTCAGGATACCTTTTTGGTGACAGTATGTTTTTGAACTAACTATGCTTCAGTTAGGAAAGAGGTTGGAAATAAGGTGATTCATGCGAAAACCCGTTCTCCTTGGGCATTTTGGGACTATAGGAATTGCACAAAGACTTGTAGTTATTCGTTTTGGTGTTTTAAAGCTTCTGCCATGGTTAGCAAGTGAGCGACGCTAGACATGGCACTTTCATCCATGGTGGAATTTTAGTTTCTCCTTCGTTATGTCCACGTGGAAAATATGTTGCATGGGAAAGTTTTACCTAGGCCCCACAGTGGGGGCCAAATGTTCCTGTAGAACACTTTAGATTACCTCCCGGAAGAAGACTCTGGCAAGGCCACACAAGAATTTGTAGTGTTTTAGCCAGGGATTTGAGAAATACAAGTAGTGCAAGCTCAAGATAGAATGCAACTTGCTTATCCGTCACATGGGAGCCCTATTTATAGTGTTGGAGCAATAATCACTCTTATTAATGGAGGGAACTTGGATTTCCTCCATAATGAGCGGGCTACAGTAACCTCTTTCACCTTGTCATTAAGGAGTTGTAACTCCCGTAACGGCGGAGTCCCTTTATGCGTAAGTGACGACTACGGTTGACTAGGGAAGAGCGGCTCTAAGCTTTATTCGTGACAATGCCCGCCGAGTTGTCAATTGTGGTCGGGATGAATTAATAGCTCTTTGAGGCTGGGCATATTCTGCTATCCATCTTCTCTTGTACCCACCTTCCTCCTCTAGTATCGGCTTTGCTAATCAGCCTAAACATTCTAAATATGTACAATAATTAAATCTAGATTTCGGTTTAATATAGACGGCCTTAATCCAATAGTGTGGATTGAGTGTAATATGGTGAAGTGCTCTGGTTCCAAGCGGGAATCGGTCCGATTAGTGGAGATCTTTGGAGAACAATCACTAAGTCATTAGTGAAGTTTTGGTACCACATGCATGAGTCAATGATGTTGCATTTCATTCTAGGTGACATTGCATAATGGTCGCTTGAGTGATGTTTGACTATTTGTGAACAAATGAGGTTTCGATGATGAATGTGATTGGATTACATGATGATACTGGGAATAGTTAATGATGTGCAGGTGGGAGTAAATATGTGAAGCATGAGAATAACCATGTATATTTACATATACATAATTGTTGATAACTATTGTGCAACTTTATTCCTTATATCTTTTATAATGATTATGAATTACTCACCCTTTCATCTTGAATGTTAACCCTGATATTTATTTTGGAACAATATTGTTCTATTATTTGTTTTCAGATGTTGAACTACCTGTTGTGGTATCATGAGATGTTTTGAATTATGAATTCCGCTGCGATAAGTTGGTCTATCATTATTAATGTTAAAGAAGTATTGTTTTTTTTTAAATAATTGCAAACCCGTGTTACGGAGCAAGATGTTTTTATTATGATGTGTTTATGAAGGTGTGACACACTTGATGGTAATTCGTGTTTATTTACTTATTAGAATATATGCAAATTATATGTGGGTTTAGAATAGTGTTAAAGGAAGCATCCCAAAAACACAAAGAAGCCACTAACATATGTCGGCTATATTCTAAAGTAGATTTAGACAGTTAAATCAAGTCATAAATCCTTAGGTCTTTCCATATTTGAGACTTCTTCGCCTCAACCTTATTCAACTAGGCATAATAGGGTTCAGGATCCTTGGATAAAGGTGTAGATCGAAACAATTTAAGAGTGTTGGTAATGTAATATAAAATTATAGACTCATATACGATTGAAGCACCAGTTAAAGACTTTGTGTAATTCTGGTATCAAATATGTGATGTCGAATGAGATGTCACGACACAATATCTGAGCACTTTAACAATTATGAACAAGTATGATAGCAATAGTTATAATAATTGTGCAGAAAGTAAAGAACACAATGATATGTTTACCCTGTTTGAAACAATACTCCTACTCTGGGGGCTACCAAGCCAGGGATGAAATCAATATACTATAGTATCAATTCGAAGCTAAACAATCCTAGTTTACACTTCTCACTTAATCACTACCCTTCCTATCATTTCTACCTAAGGCTCACCTAGGTATGAGGCCTTCGTCAAATCCCCTCAATCAAATTCCCTTGTGACAAAATAAAAGAACAAAGAAAACCGGAAGACACTCTTCTAAGATAGCCACTCCTTGATGCTTAAAAGCTTACGAGGATGAAATAATCTCCTTGCTTAAAAGCTTCTGAGATCAAACAACATTCAACACCTACAGGTTTGTTAATTTACACCTAAAATATATAATATTGGCTCCACCTAAAACTAGGTTACAACCCTTATATTTATAGATATATCTTTGTTTGGACTAGGCTTCAAATCGTAGCAATGAGGCTGCCAAAAATCTACTACTTGATATCCAAGAAAATAGGTCTTCAATCCAATCTTTCCTATATTTTCTCCAATAATAGAAAGCGTGGAAATATTCTGATTGAATCAATCATAGTAAAAATGTCAGATAATTGATTTTCCCGCATATTCTGAGTTGAAACATGAGATTCTTGTAGAAAATAAAACTTCCTGATTCACTTGCCAGATCAGCTTCTACAGTCAGAATGTCATGCCAGAATGTCATGACATCTTGTTTGACATGTTGAAGTCTGAATGCTAAGTCCTCTTGCATCTCTTCCAACATGATCTTCCTTATTATGTTTTAGCAAAATGCATGCCTACCATCAAAGAACCTTCAATGTCCCCCTTTGACACATTTTGGCTAAAACAACCAAATAAAACCTGTCAACAAAAATACAGCAACGGAAAAAAATAGGTGCTCCCCCTCAAAATCATATCCATCTGAAAGAAACCACAGCAGCTATAGAAGCAGCTAGCAGCTCCCCCTTAAACCATCCATCAGAGCCAGCAGCGAAAAACTCATTCTCCCCCTCATTACTAGCACTTCCTCTATACTTAACTTATACTCCCTCTTTTTAGCCACAAAGTGAAAAAGGTAGTAAAACTAAGCAAGGTACCTGTTCATCATCATTTTTTCCATTTTTTTTGGAAATCTAAATAAAATATCCTTGCCATTTCACCCTTATAAAAACAAAGACTAAACAAAATAAACTTAAAATGTAAATCACAATAAAATCACATGACCAACAGTCATGCATCAGCAACCATAGTAGAAGCTCCATTGTCTTTGGTCCTTCCACTAGCTGCTCATGAAACTTTGCTATACTTTTTCACGAATACTTATTATAATATCTTCGTTGAAATTAGTATCATTAGGGTCTTTCACAGAAGCTGTAGTAGGCATCATTTCATTATCACCATGCTCCAGATTCACAATCTTTAACACATCATATTTCTATTAAGATGTTTAGGATCCTTGTAAGCATTAGAGATGTCAGATGAAAATGTCATGACATTTAGAGAGACATCATCCTTAGTCACCGTCTGCTGAGTGTCGCCCGTTTCATCCATTGTCAAGATGGTACACTCATGCTCACCACTGAACTAAGAGTCCTCATCTTCTAAGATACAAACTTCTTCAGAATTGTTGGAAGTGTCTTCAACACACCCTTCATCTTCAAACCCTTTGTGATGACAAGATACAGAAGTTCTTACATGACTGATGTCTTTCAAGCTGAGACCCCACTTTTCATTCCTTGCAGACTCTTCAATCTTTGGTTGTATCTATTTGACAAGATGTTGGATCATTTTATCCGACATACCTTTGATACTTATATGCATTTGAGCATAATTTATTGAGTTCTTCTCAATATAGAGAGAGAGACTTTTCAGTTTCATTCTCATCATCCTAATGACTGGCTTGAGGTTCAGTCAATATCATATACCACAAACTTGGATCTTGGTCAATTTTACCCAAGAGTCGATTACTCATACAATCCCCTTCAACTTTAACTTCACCTGGATATTCAATCTGTTAGTCTAAAATCTCCTCACCCTTGAGTTTAATGTCATAATCTAATGAGACCAGGTTCTCTGTATCATTTCGCATGTACTGATTGAGACACACTTTCATGCCATCAGCCCATGAATCATGCTCTGAATTGCAGCTTAGACTTGATGCACCTTCACTTGATTGGGAAGTAGCTTTTGGGCTAGGAACATTGTATCTATCTTCGTGCACTCTGACACTTAGGTCTTTGACAACAACTTGAGTTTCTTCAGTTTCAGCATTTGATTTAGATCCATACGTGTTGACATCGGATGTTGAAGCATCTTCAGTTAAGCTTCTTCCAGATGCTGATGCAGTTGTCTTGACAATATTTTCTATTATGATGATCACATCAGTAGAGTCCATTATATCTTCACATTTGGTTAGATCACAGTTTTCTTCCTTTCCTATTATGACTCTTGAGTCTCTAGACTTTGTCTTGTCAGATTTCATCAGTTCGACCTTAGAGGGATCCATACTTCTCATTCCCGCACTATTCCTTCCTTTTGAGCCTTCATCCTTTGTTAACACGGACTATCTTCCATTCATAGCATGTCATGTGTCTTGAGACACATTTTTCACACTTGTCCTAGGAGTGGAGACTTTATTTGACACATAGTGAGTTTTACTGTGATTCTTTTAATGAGACATCATCCATTTGGGAAATCCAGTCAAGTTGTAACATGTAGCCTTTGAATGAACGGTCTTACCATAGTGATCATAGTTAATGTGTTTATGCTGAGAGCTATTGTACCTTTTCTTTTCCGACTTCAGATGTTGAGACTCAGGTCTTGACATCCTTTACTTCTGCCTTTGAGAGGCCTCCCCAATTTCTGGACTTATTGAATTAGAACTCTTGATCTTTTTACTGATCTTTCCCTTCCAATGATTCCTTCCTTACACAGAGGTCCCTGTAACTGATTTCCTTCTTACTTGAGTCATGTTATGTTGGTATGATTTAGACATCACACCATCTTCTTTAAGATACTCAATGATTGCTAAGATTTCCTTTCTCTCATCTTGTAGTAGAGCTGTAGAATTTTAATGCTCTATTTCTTTCTTTCGAAGCCTTTTGTTTTCTAAGCACGTCTCTGAGAATCCTGCTACCATTTCACTTATAGTAAGTTCACCTACATATGACTCAACATCAGACTCAACTGACTCAGCAAATGATTCCCATGTTCTAGTTACTCCATTCTTTTGCCTAACCCTTTCTCCTGACCATGACACAGCAGAGCATGTCTCATTCTTCTTGATATATATGATTTTATTCCTTTGTTCATACCCTTCATGATTCAGCCTCGAGTTTCATATTTTGTTGAACTGTTCTCTTAACACACTCACATCATCGCATGAGCCTTTAGGGGTTATCTCTTTCTTTATTCTGGAGGTTGAAGCAAATTTCATACCTCTTTTGTCAAGATGTTAAGACATTTGATGTGACATTGTAGAACTAGTTAGAGAATGACTGGAGTTCAAAAATAACTTGTTTTCTTTATTCAGCCTTACGATACTCGTGTCCCTTGTCATTCTTTCTCCTTGAGCAATTTCCTCATATGAGATTGCCCTAGTATCATGTATTCTGATGACATTTTGAGCTTTATTGAGCTCACATTGAAAGGAACTAATATCTTCTTCCAGTTCAGAGATAGTCATCGACTATTCCTTCGTATCTTCATTCACTTGTCGCAACAAATCCTTCTGTTTCTCCCCACTTTTGAATAATTCAGCATTTGTGAGATACATCTCTCTACAAATATATCATCATATTCAGAATCATCCTTTTGATCTGCCCACATGCTGGTTAAAGCATTCGAGGTCACTATATGATACAAATAGATCATCATATTCGGAATCATCCTTTTCATCTTCGAGGTCACTGTCAGAGTCTTCTTCAGACCAGGTTATAGATAGACCCTTCTTCTGTCTCTTGAGGAATTATAGGACATTCATGTTTGATGTATTCAAAACTTCCACATTCATAGAATTGTATACCTTTTTCATGAAAGGAATTTTCTTTAAACTTCTTCTTTCCAGCATCATTTGAATTTTAAATGTTAGATGAGTTGTTATGGACATTTGATCTTGGATTTTTGCCAATCTTCTTCATCACTCGGTTGAATTGTCTTCCAAGCAAAACTATTGCATTGGATAAACCTTCATCTGAATCCAAGTCACATTCCTCCAAACCAACTTCGATGTTGGCAGCAAAAACTACGCTTTTGTTCTTCTTTTCGGCTCTATCATTGATGCTTAATTCAAACGTCTAAAGTGATGCTCCTAAATCATCCAACCTCATCTGGTTAATGTCTTGAGCTTATTCAATAGCAGTCACCTTCATGTCAAATCTTTTGGGTAGAGACCTGAGCATCTTTCTCACCAGTTTTTCTTCAGGAATCTTTTCTCCCAATGCACTAGACGTGTTTGCTATCTCCAGGTTATTCATGTGAAAGTCATGGATACTTTCATCCTCCTTCATCCTTAGATTCTCAAATTGAGTGGTTAACAGCTGGAGTCTTTACATCTTTACTTTAGACGTGCCTTCATGTGATGTTTTAAGGATCTCCCATGCATCAATGGCCACTTCATAAGTTTTCACCAGCCTAAAGATATTCTTGTCAATTCCATTGAATATGACATTCAGAGCCTTAGAATTGGCAAGCACAAGTTCATCTTCTTCTTTGTCCCAGTCTACCTCGGGCTTTAGCACATTCGTGGGTTATTTTTCTGCTCCCACAATAACATGATGTTTCCATCCTTTCAGGACTGCCTTCCAAACCTTGATATCTACGGATTTCAAGAAGGCCACCCTATGATGTTTTCAATATTCATAATTGCTTCCATCCAGAATAAGTGATGTTAGACGCTGGCCTTAGGATCTAGAGGGGGGGGTGAATAGATCGTTCACAGTTTTGCGGATTTAAACGACTTTTCAGCGGAAGTGATTCTGAATCGACTCGCGTCTATTCCGAACCACTATCGAAACGATTGTATATGTATTTAAAAACCAGTCAAAGACTTGAAGTAAATGATAAGAGTATATGTTGCAGAATCAAAGCGTTTCTCTTATTGAAAAACAGATTAATTTTTTGTATGATGGACAATGTTTGCAATGCAGTTAGAGTGATAGAAACAAATATACAAACACTTGGTGATAATGATCAAATTGAAGGTAATTCAATGTGTGATGGATTGTGATGTTTATGTAAGAACTTAATTCACAATCTTAACACTCGAATCGTTGATCAATTTGCTATTATAACCAAATATGAACAAATTGTAAATGAAAAGGTAAAAGCGACAAGAACACGATATTTGTTTAGGCAGTTCGTCGATCGTCCTCGCTACGACTACGTCTGCCCCCAATTCCAAATTGAAATTGGGTAATCTTTCATTAATGTTGAAAGTAGTATATACAAAGAAGATAACAAAGCGATAAACGATAAACCAATTATGTCGATCCTTTGAATCTTCTTCCCCCTTAATCTTGAGCAAGATCAAGGTTATCCAAGAGCTTCACTTTGATTCCCTTCTGCAGTGTCTTGATTCCTTGAACTCCCCGTTCCTCAATCGTTACACTCAGCCGAATCCTCAATGAACGCCTCTTGATAAAAACCCCCCAAGAACCACCCGTCGTGGAGGACAAAACCCGCAGATTTTATTCACCAACAAACCCCACAAACCTTCACCCACTAGGAATCTTCAATTCCGTTCCATGGACGTTATCGAACTCATCACTAACCCGCAACGCAAGAATGATTATGTGTAATTGTGTTGGAGATGATGAAGAACGAAGATGAGAAGCGTTTGTGTATATTTCAGTCGTTGGTGTTACCTTGAATAATGAACCTTTGATAATATATAAGATAGCTTAGCAGTTGGAGATGAGAAAAACAGAATTTTTGCCATTCTTGATCAGTTAGGTCGACCTCTTGTAGAGCTTAGGTCGACCTAGCAGTGCTTGCAGAATTTTGCTCCCAGTTAGGTCGACCTGTTTAAGGAGTAGGTCGACCAGAATCCTCTCAAAATGCATTCTGGGGACATTTTCACAGATTAGGTCGACCTAGTCGTTGTGTAGGTCGACCTAGCAGACTGGTATGTGAATTTCATCAATTTAGGTCGACCTGGATGATGTGTGAGTCGACCTAGCAGAAGTATGTGGATTTTTCTCCATTTTAGGTCGACCTAGATTGACAGTAGGTCGACCTAACTGCTGGTTTTCTGCATTCTTCTTGATCTGCTTATGTGTTGAGTCGACCTAAAGTATAATAGATCAACCTGTACTTGTCATGAGTGATCAATGCTTGCTTTTCTTTGAGTTTTCTGCTTCCGCCTTGTTGTTTGAATGCTCATTTGAGTTTGCCATAAATCAAAAACATCTTTGAGTGTTATCTTGTATTCACATGCTCCCCCTTTTTGATGATGGCAAACCATTAGTCGAAGCTTTGGTGGTAAGTGATAAAGACTCAACAAAGCTCCCCCGTACATCCAGCATCTATCTCTCAACAAGTCAATCTCTCAACACAGCTCCCCCGTACACTCAGCATCTATCTCCCCCTTTGTCAACATCAAAAAGAGATACAACGAAAATAGAAGAGTAACGAGAGAACCATAGATTAAATGCTAGCATTCATAAAAGGTAGTCAGTTATAGCATGAGAGTCAAATGAGCAAGAGCGATATATGTATGAAGTCACTATAAGTATGTTAATTGATAGCATATTATAGTATCAATAATATTTTTGGAAGTGGACAACAATAACGTTACCGCTTTCTCAACTTTAATGGCAGCCTTTAATCAATGTGGAATAACGCCTGGCTAGATGATGAACTACCTTTACGCTAAGAAAAATGTTAAGACATATATATATATAAAGTAAAGGAATAATATTAAGAGAGAACAAACGTAATTAGCCCAAATTAGAGATATCGAGTATCCCTAATTCCCTACGAATGTTGAAGTATTGCTCCGTTGCTAGAGGTTTGGTGAATATGTCAGCTAGTTGCTTCTTGCTTTCTACATGTTCAAATGTAACGTCTCCTTTTTCTACATGATCTCGTAGAAAGTGATGTCTTATTTCAATATGCTTGGTACGTGAGTGTAAGAAAGGATTTTTACTCAAGTTTATGGCACTTGTGTTATCACACATGATAGGTATGCGATCAACCTTAATACCAAAGTCAAGAAGTTGTTGCTTGAGCCATAATATTTGTGCACAGCAGCTTCCAGCAGCTACATATTCTGCCTCAGCAGTAGATAATGCAACCGATACTTGTTTCTTGCTATGCCAACTTATCAATGAATTTGAGAATAGATGACACGTTCCACTTGTGCTTTTTCTATCGGATTTGCAGCCAGCAAAATCTGAATCAGAGAATCCTACCAAATGACACTCATTTCCCTTTGGATACCATAGGCCATATGTAGTAGTTCCACGTAAGTATCGCAGAATTCTTTTGACGGCTTTCAAGTGAGATTCTTTTGGACAAGATTGATATCTTGCACACATACACACACTAAACATGATGTCTGGTCTTGAGGCAGTAAGATACAATAGTGAACCTATCATACCTCGGTATAATTTTACGTCAACCTCTTTACCTTTCTCATCTTTGTCTAGATTAGTATTTGTTGCCATAGGTGTGTCAATTTCTTTTGCTTCACTCATTCCAAATCTTTTGAGCAGCTCCGTACAGTATTTAGTTTGATTCACAAACGTTCCATGACTGAGTTGCTTGATTTGTAGGCCAAGGAAGAAATTTAGCTCACCCATGAGACTCATCTCAAATTCACTCTGCATAAGCTTAGAAAAATCTTTGACAAGTTTTGCATTAGTCGACCCAAATATAATGTCATCTACATAAATTTGGACTAAGAGAATATCTTTATCTTTTCTTTTAATAAAGAGAGTAGTGTCAACTTTACCCCTAGAGTACCCTTGACTAAGGAGAAACTTGCTCAAACGTTCGTACCAAGCCCGACGGGCTTGTTTAAGACCGTATAGAGCACGTTTCAGCTTATAGACATGAGTTGGGTACATGTAATTCTCAAAGCCGGGTGGCTGAGCAACATAGACTTCTTCATTTATATAGCCATTTAGAAAGGCACTTTTAACATCCATTTGGAATAGTTTGAAGTCTTTAGAACAAGCATAAGCAAGTAAATGACGAATAGCTTCGAGACGTGCTACAGGAGCGTATGTCTCTTCATAATCAATACCTTCCTCTTGATTATAACCTTGGGCAACTAATCTAGCTTTGTTTCTAGTAATAACGCCGTTTTCATCAAGTTTGTTACGAAAAACCCATCTAGTGCCTATTACTTGATGATCTCCCGGATGAGGGACTAAGTCCCAAACATCATTCCGTTTAAATTGGTTTAATTCTTCTTGCATGGCCATTAGCCAATGCTCATCAAGTAATGCATCCTTAGCGTTTTTCGGCTCAACTTGTGAAACAAAAGCAAAATGATGACAGAAGTTACTTATCTTTGAGCGTGTTGTAACGCCCCTTGAGATGTCTCCTATTATATTGTCAATTGGATGGTCTTTCACGTTTGTCCAGGCCTTGGGAAGTTCTTCATTGTTTGAGATGCTTTCTTTTTCATTTTCATTGTGAGACTCATCTTTCTGTCTCTCAGCATCTTTCTTTACAATACTTTCATCCTCATCTTCCTTATCCTTGACAATGTCTTCAGTGGATGGACCTGCACCATTAAATGAAAGACCTTTCTCGACATATTTTGCATAAGATTCATCAAAAGAAACGTGTACTGACTCTTCTACTATAAGTAATCTCTTATTATATATTCGATATGCTTTGCTAGATTGTGAGTAACCAAGGAATATGCCCTCATCAGCTTTAGCATCGAATTTGCCAAGATTATCCTTACCATTGTTCAAAACAAAACACTTGCAACCGAATACATGGAGATGAGATACATTTGGTTTTCTACCTTTTAGTAATTCATAGGGAGTTTTGTTCAGTATAGGACGTATTGTTATCCTATTCAAAACATAACATGCTGTACTAATCGCGTCAGCCCAGAAATACTTTGGTAGATTACCCTCATTCAGCATTGTTCTTGCCAGCTCCTCTAGAACTCGATTTTTACGCTCAACAACTCCGTTTTGTTGAGGTGTTCTAGGAGCTGAAAAGTTATGCTCAATTCCATGTTTATCACAGTATTTTTCAAAAAGAATGTTTTCAAACTCTCCACCGTGATCACTTCGAATTGCAACTATTTTGTTGTTCATTTTGTTTTGACATAATCTTGCAAATTGTGTGAAAGCTGGAAAAGTTTGATCCTTACTAGGTAGAAAGATTGTCCAACAAAATCTCGAGTAATCATCGACAATGACAAAACCATAGGTGTTTCCACCTATGCTTTTAGTCCTTGAAGGGCCAAAGAGATCCATGTGAAGTAGTTCAAGAGGGCGTGATGTTGAAACCACGTTCTTTGATTTAAAAGAGATTTTTGTTTGCTTTCCCTTTTGACAAGCATCACATAGATGATCTTTTGAAAACTTCATGTTAGGTAAGCCGATTACTAAATCTTTTGAGACAACTTTATTAAGTAAGTCAAAATTTATGTGGGCGAGACGTCTATGCCACAGCCATGAGTCATCGCCCAGAGCAACTAGACACTTGGTGCTAGACTTAGATACCTCATCCAAGTTTAGCATGTAGATGTTGTTTACTCTTAAGCCCTTAAACATAATGTCTCTTTTCTTAGTATGTTCTATTGTGCAGCCAGAATTTGTAAACATTACTTTAAATTCTTTGTCACACAATTGACTTATACTTAAAAGATTATGTTTAAGACCTTCTACTAGCAGCACATCAGTTATAGTAGTGGTAGAAGGGTTACCTACACTTCCTTTACCAAGTATGGCTCCCCGATTGTTATCTCCATAGGTGACATACCCCTTTTTCTTTGCTTGAAACTCAACGAAAAGAGATAGGTCTCCAGTCATGTGTCTTGAACATCCGCTATCAAGGAACCACAACCTTTCGGCAATGTCAAGACACTTTTCAGCTTTCTTTTTCTTGTTTTGATGAGCCATGAAACATAGGTTTGCTGATTCTTCTTCATCGCTTGATGAGCTTTCACTAGATGAATCACTTTCCCATGCTATGTAAGCTCTTTTAGATTTGTTATGACCTTTGCTTTGGTTCTTCTCTTTTTCTTTCTTAAGGTATGGACAATCCGGTTTGTAGTGACCGGCTTTCCCACAATTGAAGCAAAGACCTTTGATCTTTCCTTTGTTGTCGTCATCTTGTTTGAACATGTTTGATTGCTTTCTATAGTTGATCAAACCTTTGTCGGAATGTTTTGCTCCATTTTTCTTTAGATATTTGTTGTATCTTCGCACAAACAGTCCCATTTCCTCATCATCGGAGTCTTCGTCATCACTTGTGTCACTATCCTTTGGCTCTCGTTTTGAGGTCTTGGAGCTCGAAGCTTTTAGAGCTATTGACTTCTTCTCTACCTCTTTCTCCATGTTCTTTTCTTTCTTTGTCCTTTTCTCATGCATGTCAAGGCATTTAAGATGCTGTTCATGTTCCTCTAGTTTACCAAAAAGAGTGGTAATGTCTAAAGTGTTGAGATCATTTGCTTCCTTAATTGCTGTAACTTTGGGTTGCCATTCCCTGTTCAAACACCTTAAGATTTTGTTAGTAGCAACTGCATTGGAAACAGGTCTATCAAGAGAATTTAATCGATTTTTCAGGTGAACGAATCTTTTCTGCATGCTTTCGATGGTTTCACCATCTTCCATGTGGAAAAGTTCGAACTCTTGAGTTAGCGTATTGATCCTAGCTAGTTTGACATCATCCGTTCCCTCGTGGGAAACTTGCAATGAGTCCCACATAGCTTTAGCTGATCTACAATGGGAAACGCGATAGTATTCATCAACTCCTAGAGCTGAGATTAGAATGTTTCTCGCTTTCCAATCGTATGCATATCTCTTTTCATCTTCAGCATTCCAAGTATCTTCTGGTTTTGGAACAACTGCACCAGCTGCATTTGTCATGGTGATCTGAAATGGACCATTGACAATAGCTGTCCAGATGTTCCTATCAATTGCATTGATATGGACACTCATACAATCCTTCCAATAGCCGTAGTTTTCGCCGTTGAAAACTGGAGCTCTATTATGAGCCCCTTTAGGTCCGGAAGCCATCTTTCCAATAAGTGTTTCACGTAGCACGGAATAAACCAGAGCTCTTGATGCCACTTGTTAGACGCTGGCCTTAGGATCTAGAGGGGGGGTGAATAGATCGTTCACAGTTTTGCGGATTTAAACGACTTTTCAGCGGAAGTGATTCTGAATCGACTCGCGTCTATTCCGAACCACTATCGAAACGATTGTATATGTGTTTAAAAACCAGTCAAAGACTTGAAGTAAATGATAAGAGTATATGTTGCAGAATCAAAGCGTTTCTCTTATTGAAAAACAGATTAACTTTTTGTATGATGGACAATGTTTGCAATGCAGTAAGAGTGATAGAAACAAATATACAAACACTTGGTGATAATGATCAAATTGAAGGTAATTCAATGTGTGATGGATTGTGATGTTTATGTAAGAACTTAATTCACAATCTTAACACTCGAATCGTTGATCAATTTGCTATTATAACCAAATATGAACAAATTGTAAATGAAAAGGTAAAAGCGACAAGAACACGATATTTGTTAGGCAGTTCGTCGATCGTCCTCGCTACGACTACGTCTGCCCCCAATTCCAAATTGAAATTGGGTAATCTTTCATTAATGTTGAAAGTAGTATATACAAAGAAGATAACAAAGCGATAAACGATAAACCAATTATGTCGATCCTTTGAATCTTCTTCCCCCTTAATCTTGAGCAAGATCAAGGTTATCCAAGAGCTTCACTTTGATTCCCTTCTGCAGTGTCTTGATTCCTTGAACTCCCTGTTCCTCAATCGTTACACTCAGCCGAATCCTCAATGAACGCCTCTTGATAAAAACCCCCAAGAACCACCCGTCGTGGAGGACAAAACCCGCAGATTTTATTCACCAACAAACCCCACAAACCTTCACCCACTAGGAATCTTCAATTCCGTTCCATGGACGTTATCGAACTCATCACTAACCCGCAACGCAAGAATGATTATGTGTAATTGTGTTGGAGATGATGAAGAACGAAGATGAGAAGCGTTTGTGTATCTTTCAGTCGTTGGTGTTACCTTGAATAATGAACCTTTGATAATATATAAGATAGCTTAGCAGTTGGAGATGAGAAAAACAGAATTTTTGCCATTCTTGATCAGTTAGGTCGACCTCTTGTAGAGCTTAGGTCGACCTAGCAGTGCTTGCAGAATTTTGCTCCCAGTTAGGTCGACCTGTTTAAGGAGTAGGTCGACCAGAATCCTCTCAAAATGCATTCTGGGGACATTTTCACAGATTAGGTCGACCTAGTCGTTGTGTAGGTCGACCTAGCAGACTGGTATGTGAATTTCATCAATTTAGGTCGACCTGGATGATGTGTGAGTCGACCTAGCAGAAGTATGTGGATTTTTCTCCATTTTAGGTCGACCTGGATTGACAGTAGGTCGACCTAACTGCTGGTTTTCTGCATTCTTCTTGATCTGCTTGTGTTGAGTCGACCTAAAGTTTAATAGATCAACCTGTACTTGTCATGAGTGATCAATGCTTGCTTTTCTTTGAGTTTTCTGCTTCCGCCTTGTTGTTTGAATGCTCATTTGAGTTTGCCATAAATCAAAAACATCTTTGAGTGTAATCTTGTATTCACAAGTGATTTGTTCAAAAACCCAACTTCCTTATCCATCGTACTAGAAAGTAACCTCCCTAGATCTCAGTCACATGCAAAGCTAAGTGCCTGCTATGATACCAATTGTAATTCTGGTATTAGATATGTGATGTCGAATGAGATGTCATGACACAATATCTGATCACTTTAACAGTTATGAACAAGTATGATAGCAGTAGTTATAATAATCATGCAGAAAGTAAAGAACACATCGATATGTTTACCCAATTGTAGCGGTGAAATTGGTGAGACTACAATCATGGGATGACTTAGCTCATTTTAAACAGAGTCGCCATCGCGCTTTATTGTTTCCAAAAAGGAATGGGTGAAAGAGCAAATAAAACCCACAAAAGTTTTTAAAATCAAAACTAATACACTTATCAAAGTTCTGGCTACGGAGGTTTTGATATACAAGGGGAAGGTTTTAAGCACCCCTCATATCCATGGTACTCCGTGGGAACCTCTTTGTTTTTGTGTTATTGTCTTTTGTTTATAAATACCCTTTTTTGTGAAAAACCTATGTGAAAAACTTGTTTGAAATAAAGGGTGGGGATGGGAAGAGAAGTGTTTGAAAGTGAGCTCGATAAGACATCGCATCTTGTGCCTACATACCCCTTAGGTGAAATGGGGAAGTCAAAGCTTCTGTAGTTCCTCTTTAAAAAGGAAAAAAGGGGGCTAAAGTGGCCAAAATCTTTTTTGGTGTGAGCTTTAAAATACTCACAAATTTTAAAAGAGGGTTAAGCTTTAAAATACTTAACAAGTTTAAAAGGGGATTAGTTTTTAAAATACCTAATAAGTTTAAAAGGTTAAGCTTTAAAATACTTAACAATTTTGGAAAAGGAATTAGGCTTTAAAATACCTAATAATTTTTAAAAGGTTAATCTTTAAAATACTTAACAAGATTAAAACAAAAGGGACCAAGCTTTAAAATACAAGGTCAATGAGTTAAGAATGAGTGAAGAGAAGTTTCACCGGGAATAATTCATCTCTTAACACCAAGGTTTAAAAACAAAGGATCAAGTTTTAACAAGATCAATGGATTAAGAATAGTTTCACCGAGAGTAATTCTATTCTTAAAACTAAGGTTTTAAGACAAAAGGGTTTGGTTAAGCTTTAACAATACAAAACCATAAACAAGTGAAAAGCTTTAACAATACTTAACACAGAAATAAAAGAGATTGGAAAAGAATTTAAGTACCTTGACAATTTAGTCAATATCATTCCCATCCTTTTGGACAAAACAACAAACTTAAGAAATTAACAATGAATACCTCAAGTGTGTGGGTGATATCATGTGGCACAAGCAAACAAACATGTGAGTATGATAATGTTGCACCCCAAAATTTGCCCTCTTTATTTGAGCTATAAGTTAATAATGACGTTTATTTCGTCATCCCAAAAATGAAGAAAAATAATAAAGAGTTTCATGGGTGTAAGAAGAAAGGTGTGAAAATGGTTTAAACGGTATAAATACGAGAAAATTCGCAAGTCCTATTTGGGAGGTGATATGAGCTAAGTTCCCGCGTTGTCCCCACTATTTTGACGATATCTAAAACTTTCATGTTCGGCTCGGGAGCCAATTCTTTGAGGAAGGTTGTCAAATTTGCAAATAACTTGAGGTTTCACAGTGAAAAATAGTGCAGAATGTAGGGTTTCGTGCCTCGGAAAATTCATATCTCCTAATCCACTCGTCGGATTCACTTGAAAATCTAACTGAAGCTCCGTACCATCATTACCAAGATTTCATATGTTCGGACCGAAGGCCAATTATGCACGGAAAATTCCCAAAATTTTTAAGGATCGTCGCGTTGTTTCGGTAAAAAGTGTGTTTTCGAGTATGTCGTGCTCAGTTTGAAAATTCATAACTTCTTCGATTTTTATCGTATGAAGTCCATTCCAGCGGCATTTTCTCAGAAATTTCGTTAGCTTCGATTCTTCGTCACACATGCTTGTTCAGATTTCGAGCCGAAGTTGGAGTTTTATCGAGTTCTTTGAGCGGTACTCACAAAAATCTGCACAGTCGCGCCAGATGAATCGACGTTTCTCGTCATTCAAACGCGCGTAATTTCTTCATCGCAAATCGGATCGAGACGATTCTCGCGGCGACGAGTCACGAATTTGGTCATCTTCGCAGTGGCATTAGTTTCGTTCCGAAATTCAGAGCCGAACCGAGTTTCCTTAAAAACGAGCCAAAATAAGACGCACCGAGGGCAATTTGGACATTTCGCGTTGACAATATATAAACATTTTGCTCTTCACAAATCAAGGGAGGACTCTCACAATTTCGATTCACCAATTTTTCACAAACACTTTCTTTCAATTCTCTCTCAATTCCCTTGGATCAAAACCACAAATCACATAAAACTTTCATCAAGATTCATCAATTTCCACCAAGATCAAGAACATGGATTGAAGAATCAAGATCGAAGTTTGAATTTCTCTTCCTCTCTCCACATAGAGTTGCGCGCCATCTCTCTCTCTCTCACTTCGGATTTCGCGTTCGAGTTCGTGTCGCGTTTGTGTCGTGTTCGCGTTCGTATTGTGTTCGTGTTCGCGCTTCGGTTAGATCTTCATTCGGTAAGCTTTCGGATCTTGAATTAAGTGCTTAATTGTTGATTATTATGTGAATTCGAATCCCGATCTACCTCTTGTTCTTGATTAATGGATGATTGATCGGTGAATTTGCTCATCTCTTGCTCGAATTAGTCGTGTTCATGCGAATTGTGGTTGAATTAAGTGTTGATTGCATGTAATTGTTATCCGTTGATGATGAATTGTGGTATTTGTGTATGGATCCATGATTCGATGTTGATTTTATGTGCATAATTGTTAATATTCATGTATGTTACTTGTGTCGCACTCAAAGTGTTTGTACAAATGCATGTGGTGCACTTTTCTTGATAATTGTTTGGCTCGACACGTCGCACTATGCATAATTAGGATAATTTTACTTGTGGACTTGTGCTTAATTCATAATTTGATGTTTGCTTGTGATAATTGTCGATGGAACGATTTTGGATCGAGTGCGAATGGCTCCGAGGCCTTAAAAATGCATAAAAACTTGTTTTACTACGCCAGGAACCGGGTTGTCCCAGGCGGGAACCGGTTCCCACTCAATCCAAAATTTTTGTCTCTGAGTTTTAGTACCAGGAACCGGGTTGTCCCTAGGTGGGAACCGGTTCCTGCGTTGTTTTTGCTCACTGGTTTGTGTGCCAGGAACCGGGTTGTCCCTAGGTGGGAACCGGTTCCCAGTTTTCTGCTTCTGTGATTTAGTACCAGGAACCGGGTTGTCCCTAGGTGGGAACCGGTTCTCAGTTATCTACCTCTGGTTTTTAGTACCAGGAACCGGGTTGTCCTATGCAGGAATCGGTTCCTGTGTGTAATTTTTGTGTTTCTCTTTTCTAACTTCAAACTTGCATAACATTTTACTCGTAACTCCGATTTGCACGTTCTTTATATCGTCAGAAAGCTTATGAGATGTACTATCTTACTAGATGCTTGATTTTCATTAATTTTTAGATCATTCATGTTTGATTTCTCTTTGATTTTTCATTGTCCATTTCATGTTTACCTTACTTGTCAGTTTCCTTTCGTTTTATAGTAATAACGCAATTCCGATTGCGATGTTTGTTATCTCTAACTTGTGTGCTAGTGTGCAAGGCTCTTGGATAGTCACTGATCAGCACTTATTACTTGTGTGTTCCGTTTCACTTGCGGGATACAATCCTATTCACTCGTATCGTGTTCTCATCTCGGAGACACGATCCCTTTTACTTTATATCTGCTTGTTTGGTTTGCTTGTTCCTCTTGCAGGTGTATTGTGGTTGTGCTCGACGCGCGTGTCGACCTTTGTGTGCTTTTGTGGCTAATCGGTGTGCTGACTATATGCTTTTTGCTTGCTAGCTCGCTCACAGGATTCTACTTTCTTCGTCTTGCTTCACTTTAGTTTACGGAACATCATCCGTTTGGTATTGATTCCGTTTCATTTTATTTATCTCGCACTTTTTTGCTTTCTCGCATCATCCTATAACATGAGAAGTAGGACCTAGACATTCATCTTGCCAAGCCCTCGAAAGAGGCTCTGTTTTTGTTGGTGTGTTTACATTTGTGCTTTGCGGCAGGGAGTCACGGTGTAATAAGTCCTATATGGCACTCCGTTAAGTCCTCATGGAAGGCATGCGAAAAGGGTTAGCAATCAACCCCCGGCTAGTCTCATCGAGTCTGTTTAGTATGCGCACGCTACGCGTTGCTCGCTTCTGAACCTGCACAAGATCTTGTTATCGTGTATGTCAGGAAAAGGGTTCATGTAGCCGGACCCCCGCCTTTCTTATAGCTCGCGTCGCTCGACGTTGATGCTCGGTGTACGCACGCACCGTTTTCCTTTACGATCCGTGACGGCTTGGTTGCTGACAGGACTCCGCCCTCTTGTCTATGGCCCGATCATTTTCGCGAGGTTTAATGCTTGGTTGACTTGGGTTGAGTTGCTCCCCTTGGCTATGGCGGGACCGCTTTTCTACCACTCGGTCAATACCGTTGGTTTGTTTGCTTTACGAGCGGATGCTCGTTTGTGTGATATTATTGTCTGTTTCCCTTTTCCCTTGTAGGTTGACAACTTAGCTTAGACTTGTACCCTTTGTATGATAACATTAGGTAACAAGCTTTCCCCTTTAGCCTAGGTTTTCCTCATGCATTCTTTAAAACACAAACCACACTCTTTGATTTTCTTTTTTTAAGAGCTTGTTATTTCCGCTCCATTCCCAAGCATAAGTCTCCAAAGGTCGAGCAGCGGAGTGTGAATGTAACTCGTTCACCTAAAAAACACAAGACAAGCGGAAACTAGTTAGCCGAGCTACGGTACCTCTGATTCCGCAAAACGGATACGTAGGCAGCGGGGTAGGGCCCGTGCGAGTTTAATCCTTTCTTTTCCCTACATTCTGCATTCATTTTAGTCCAGATTAGCGTAGATTTGTTACACACCCATAGTTTTAGACACATGCGTGGATACCATCGAGTACGATGGGCGCGAGGCGTGCTAGTACCTTCCCCTCGCGTAACTGACTCCCTTACCCTTTTTCTCTGGTCGTGAGACCGTTGTTTTGTTTTGTGGTTTGCTGGCATTCCCTTCCTTTTCAGGATAAATATTTTAGTGGCGACTCTGTTAATTTTCGCGGTAGCGACAGCTGGCGACTCTGCTGGGGACGTCTCGACTTGTTGCTGGTCCGGACTCAGCGAGTCGATCCTAGCGCTTGTGTGTTTATCTTTGGGTGTTTTTATTGCTTTGCATATTTACCTGTTTGTATTGCATTCTATGTGCGCTTTTACATTTCTGCATCATATTCTGGACTGGCTGGATCTCTGTCTGTTGGGTGGGTGTTTCAAGAGATAAAAGGCCCAATACCCAGGCTATGTGTGAACCATAGGAACCCTAGGATAGAGTGGGAGCATGGTTTGTCTCGAGGTGTACGTCTCGGGATGGATTATGTAACCACGAGCAGAGTAGTGGTTTCAAACGGAGGTATTATCGTCACCCGCTTACGCGCTGTGATGATGCTTACCTTCGGGCGTACTGTATACTGCGTTTCATGACCTTAACTTTGCATAGATTTTACCCGTGAGTGGGGCGGGAATCAATGATCATATAACAGGTACATTGTTGGTGACCGCTGTTCTCGTTCGTGGGTTACCGCTGTTCTCGTTCGTGGGTTACCGCTGTTCTCGTTCGAGTGTACTATTGGTTCCTGTTCGTGGGGTACTATGGTTCTTGTTCGAGTGGTAATCTGTGTTTTATTCCAGTGTATTATTGACTATGGGCTTTGGTTCCGTGGATTGATATTTCGTGTTCCGTGTGGTATACTATTTGGGGGCGGAACCTTTGGCTTTGTACTATGTGTGTTACCGGCAGTCCAGAATGCCTGGTGGGCGGCAACAAGCCCCACCACTTTGCATCATAGCATATTTATTTCCAAAAGAAACGCAAAAAAAAAAAAAAGATATGTATAATGAGCATTTGCATGTCATGTTTTTTCAGGGACATTGAGGAGTTCACTCGAACTAAAGATGGACACTCCCATTGATACTGTCAAGGAAGCAAAGAGACATACGCACACCTACAGCTTTTTCCGAGAGCCGTTGACCGTATTAAAGGGTTTGAGTTCGTTGATGACCGCTTTCTGCTTGAAGAGTTTCACGGATGATTATGGGAATATTTTGACCTTGTTGGGAACCGTGGTTGAGACACCTGCTTTGCAAACTTTGATGCAGTTCTATGATCCTGAAATGAGGTGTTTCATGTTCCAGGATTACCAGTTGGCTCCGACATTGAAAGAGTATTCTATCATTCTCAATCTCAAGATAAAAGATGAAGTTCCATTCATCGACATTCCTAAAGAAGTGAATTTCAAGTTGATAGCTTCTGCTCTTTATTTGAGCATAAAAGAAGTATCTGATAATTGGAAGTCGAATGGAGGTGTCTCGGGGTTCTCTTTGAAGTTCTTGGTGAGAAAAGCTAAAGAGGAATTTGAGAAAAAGAATTGGAACGCATACAATGCATTGCTTGCTGTGGCCATTTATGGGATTGTGATGTTCCCGAATGTTCCCAATTTTGTAGACTCGGCCGTAGTGCACATCTTCATGGGAAAGAATCCTATTCCAACATTGTTGGCCGATACTTATTATGCCGTTCATTCCCGATATGAGAAAAGCGGTGGTGCCATCACTTGTTGCCTTCAGTTGTTGTTCATCTGGTTTCTCTCTTTGTTGCCCAGCAAAGGACCCTTCGTGAAGACAAGGGATACACTCAAGTGGACACACAGGATTATGTCACTTACTTCTTACGATATTCAGTGGCAAAGGTACCGAATCAACGTTTCCGAGGTGATAGTCGGGTGTGGTGAGTTCGACAATGTTCCTTTGATTGGTACTAGAGGTTGCATCAATTACAATCCCGTGGTATCCTTGCGTCAGTTGAGGTATACTCTAAAGGACAAGCCGGCGAATCATTTGATATCAGAGACGGTCTATTTTGAGAAGGGGTCGGATCCAGAAAAGCCGAAGAGGATAATTGTGGCTTGGAAGAAGATCCGTAAGCATTATGGAGCTCATTTAGGGAAGAAAGAATCACTTGCTCTGACACCGTATGTTAAATGGATTGAAAAGCGGGTCGGAAGTTTTTTGCTGCCATATGACAGAGTTGCACCGCTTCAAAAACAACCTCCTTTGATTTTATCTGAATTTGTGCCAACAGAACTTTACAAGAATGCTTTGGCTACCAATTACAGGTTGCACGAAAGGGAGCAAGAGACTAACTTGAAGTTCTTTGAAGAGAGAGAGGCAAAGATGAGGTTAATGCACCAGCTCAAGCAAGTCGAAGGTGCAAGTTCAAGTCAGGCAAGTGTCCAGAGGTGTCCCTATGAGTTGTTAAAGGAAGAGCGTCTACAATTACAGAGATCAGAGAGTAGTCTCAAGAGGCAGAAGAGGGATTTCGATAAACAGCTAGCGGAAGAGAAAGCTAAGACCGCTCGACTTGAAGAAAAACTAAGAAGATTCCGAACCCAACGGAGAGGAGATGGAGGAACTCATTCTATTATCAGATGATCCTAGTGTTGCTGTGAATTGGATTTGTTTGACTCATAGTCAATTTGCTGTTTATTCTTGATATTTGTCGCCCATGTCCAGGATTGTTGGATGGGGTCGCATTTTGATGTTCTGGATTTCTTTTGTATGCCTAATGAGCATTTTGTGACACGGTTATGTGTTTTGTTGTACGAACTCTGATTCTCAGTTATGTTTGAATGAAATATGCTTAGTTTGATGAATTATTCTTGTGTGTGGATTGCTGTTCAAATACATTCTGTATTAGGGTTGCTATGTCCTATCTGAAAGTGGGATGAACTCTTGGATACCTGAAAATTGACAAACATTTCATGCATATCATTCATATATCATACATGTCATATATTTGCAGGTTTTGCAGGGATATCTTATGTCTTGCTGTTTTGTTACTAGAAGGAGTTCTAAGACGGCTAATCACCCGTATCCGACTAGGAGCAATCAGAGAAGACAGATGGAACAAATTCAGGAACAAATGGCTGAGATGAGAGCTCAATTGACAGAGCAGATGAATGCGCAGATGGCGCAGTTTATGGAAGCATTGACTAATGTGACCAAGGGGCAGGATGACTTGCGAGTTCTCGTCAAGAATTCCAGAAGGGTTGAGAATGGAGGACATTTGAGGCTGTTTGACGATGTGTCTGGCAGGATTGATGATCACCATGATCCAAATGAGTTTGACCATGTGGGAGGGCACTATAATCATTTCAATCAGCATCACGGGTTTCCACCTCCACCTCCGTCTCGTCTGTTGGGAAGGAGAGATAATCAGAACCGTGATAATTTGGATTTCAATGTTGAAAACTTTGATCAGGTATCGAGGCATAGTGCTGATGGTGCACACGAGGAAGCCGAGAGGTATCGTCTGATTGAAGAACGTCTCAGAGCTGTTGAAGACAAAGGGGTGTTAGGCATGGATATCAATGACTTGGGGTTGGTTCCTGGTGTGAGGATTCCCCCGAAATTCAAAGTGCCATCTTTTGACAAATACAATGGGGCGACTTGCCCTATGACTCATGTCAAGGCATATTATCGTAAGATGTCGGTATACTCTGAGGATGAGGGCTTTCTGATGCACTTCTTCCAGGATAGTCTTGCTGGGCTTCCTTGGAGTGGTATGTTCAGCTCGAGCGCACTCATATTCATTCTTGGAGAGATCTTGTGGAGGCTTTCATTAAGCACTATCAGTACAATGTTGACATGGCGCCCAATAGGACTCAGTTGCAAAGTTTGGTTCAAGGGTCTAAAGAATCGTTCAAGAAGTACGATCAGAAATGGCGTGAGTTAGCTGCGAGGGTTCAACCGTCGATGACTGAGCGTGAGATGATTGACATGTTCACCAATACTTTGTCTGGACACTATTACTTGGCCTGTAGTGCTTCAACCAACTTTTCTGAAATGGTGAGATATGGCGAACGTGTTGAGATGGGTTTGTCGCGGGCGAAAAATCGTTTTGTTTCCTCTTTTTTGTGGATGAGACACCTGATGCCTTCTTTGGGCTCGAGTGCTCAAAAAAATGATTTTTCTTTTGTACCGACCAAACTTTTTATTATTTCCAAAGGAGGAAAAGGAAAAAAGCTGCAATAACCTAAAAGTGGGGGGAGAGATCTTTGGGTAAGAGGGTTGGTTATACGAAGGGAAGGTATTAGCACCCAACGTATCTATAGTACTCTATAGGTTTCTTTGTTATGTTTTATTCCATTCTTGTTGTGGTGAAGGTTTTTGTGAGAAAGAGGTGAGACCTAAGGTGTTTGTTTGATTATGCTCGCAAAGATCATCGCGATCCTCTGCATACATATCCCCTAGAGGGAATCAGAGCATCTGTAGCTCGGGGTCTACGGGTGCTAAGGTTTGAATGGTTTTTTTTGTTTTGTTTTGCTCGCCAAGGATCGACCTTGTGCCTACGTATTCTCAAAGGGATGTTGAGAAAGTCAGAGCAATCGTAGTTCCCACTTATGCTAGTGGAAGCAAAGGAAAATAGACAAATGTCGTCTAAATGCTAGATGTATCTAATCTATATCATCACATACATCTGTTTGATTTTGTTTAAAAATCTTTTCATTATAAGCCCGGGGCCATGCCACTTAGGGTGCTTAGAATGATAAAGATGTTTTTGTTTAACCAGCCTTGTGGCAAAAACTTTCAATGAAGTCAGCCTTGTGACAAAAAGTTTTAATTAATCAGCCAGCCTCGTGGCAAAAGTTTCAATGAAGTCAGCCTTGTGACAAAAACTTTGATTAATCATCCAGTACGGTGGTAAAACAGTTTGATTGATTAGCCAGCCTTGTGGCAAAAAGAAATTTGATTGATTAGCCAGCCTTGTGGCAAAAAAGTTTGATTGATTGATTGTTTGTGATGATATATAAGAGATACTCCTAGTATAGAGATGAAAAATGTCTAATCTCCTAGGGTATTTGATTTGGATATTGGGGATGCTTATAAGAAGCCAGTGGGTCCTTGTACGAAGCCCAAGAGGAGGCTATCCGAGGGTCCTTGCATTGTAAGCCCAAGAGGAGGCTATGGGAGGGACAATCCGGGGTCCTTGCATTGTAAGCCCAAGAGGAGGCTATGGGAGGGACAATCCGGGGTCCTTGCATTGTAAGCCCAAGAGGAGGCTATGGGAGGGTCACTCGTTTGTACAAAGCCCAAGGGGAGGCATGGTATAGTTGGTTTGAGCTCTTAGAGCGATTTCACCGAGAAACCATACTCTATGTCCTAACCTAAACTAGTGAGATTCTTTGCACGAAGCCCAATAGGAGGCTATGGGGAACCTAGTGTTGTACTAAGTTGAACAAGCATATAACATAATCACAAATGTGAACAAGTACAAACAAATATGCACAAGTACATGAACAATTATATGAACAATTATACATATATGACAGAGTGTGTGTATATAATGGAGTTTATGAAGGAAATATACCTGTAAGCATGATCCATTTGTATACACAGGGCTCGGGACTCACACTCGGGGAGAGGTCCATTTGAATTTATTCAAAGCTATGTAAACAGGTATTCACAAAAGGGCTTGGGACTTATACCTACATGGAGGCCCATGGTATATTTTTGGGAAGATTTAAAGAAACTTTCATTTTTGGTTTGTTATTAAAGTTAAAACAAATAGATTGAGCTATGTACAAAAGGCGTACAATGAAATACCTAATTTCATGTACTAGAGTGGGTATGTACAAAGGGGCTTGGGACTTATACCTACGTGGAGGCCCGTGTTTTATTTACAAAACATGGTTGATCGTTTTATTTACAGACGCGTTGTTTGAAAAAACGGTTTGAAGATTTGTTTTGAAAGAGTTTTCTGTACAAAGAAAAACTGTATAAAGAAAAGGAAAGGGACTTATACTCTCTAATATTCGAGAGGCCCATGTTTTATTTTCATAAAACATGGTGGATGGTTTAAAAAAGAGTTGAAAGATTTGTTTGTTAAAAAAACTGTTTGGAAGTTTATTTGGAAAAAAGTTTTCTGTTAAAACAAAAACTGTACAAAGAAAGACGAAAGGGACTTATACTCTCTAATATTCGAGAGGCCCCACATCGTTTTGAAAATCAATTGATCAATTAAAAAGATTTAATCAATAGTTTCCTTTGAAAATCAAAAAGAAATGGTTTACCGTTTTTGAAAAGGAATCGGGATCGCTCGTTTTTTAAAACGATTTGAATTTTGAAAGAAATCAATTTAATCGAGATAAACAAGAAGATTGTCTTCAATTAACACTTAGATGATTAGGGTTTGCTTCAAAAAATATTTACAAGTGATTAAATTTGAAAATCAAATGAAAAATAATATTTAAAAGTATTAAAATTACTTAAAAACAAGTCATTTTAAAACCAATTAAAAATGTATCAAATAAATATTTTTTTGTGATTTTTTTTAACATTGTCAAAATATGTGTATTAAATAAAGAGTGTAAAAAAAATGAAGTGAAAATAATGAATTTTGATTGGTTAAATGAATGGTTAAATTTTGTTAAAAAATGAAAGAAAATAGGTTGCAAAAAATTGGTTTTGTCTCCAATAGGGCTTGAACTCACGCCCTCTCTCTCACCAGCCAAAACACTTGCCAACTGAGCCACGCTTGTGGCTTGTAATACATACGCTTCCAGTTCAATATATTTTAAAACAACAATTTGAATTTTCTGAACCAAAAAAACGCGCCAAGAACACAACCCTAACTGATTTTCAAAATTCTTCAAAACTGTGTTGTTTTGATCGATCAAAGGGTCTATCTCACTCGGTTTTGGATGAGGAACATGATGATGACCTTTAATTTCATTTATTTTTGCTCTAAGATGATTAATTCTCTGATGAACACGAAGAACCCTAATTCTGAGATTGATCATGAAATCGTGTATGTGCAAGATAAATAGCAATTGATTGAGGGTTAATGATCCTCATGTGTGCAGAAATGGGATGGTATGTTCATATTTCATTCATGATGCATGATTCATAGAGTTTGAAGTTCAAGTAGCTTACCTTCAAAAACGGCAAAAGTGAGAATCGAATTCTGTAAATGAGAAGTTCCAGTTGTTGTTTCTTGGTCTGGACAGCATCAATGGACCTTATGGAACATGTTTGAATGCTTGGAACAATTTGAATTCATTTGAGCAAGTTCATGGAACCCGATCTGCAGAGCTATGGTGTGAGGATCAAATTTGATGATTTTGATGTTTCAGATCATGGATGATGATTGGGATAGTTCATATATGGTACATGGATGGTGTTTGGATGATTAACTTGGTCAGAAATGAGCTTAAATGAAAATTGGTATGATAAGTCTCATGTTATGCATATTTGGAAAGTGAGGTAGTGATTTTGAGTTTTAGGTGTTTTTGGGGTGTATGGATGGTTCAAACAAGTTTCAAATGATGTTTGTGGTTTGTGGGAAGCATCACTTTGGTCAGAAATTCAAGGGTTTGGAGGTTGAGCATTTTACCTCTTTGAAACTTAAGAAACTTGCATTCTAAGAAAGAAAGAGAAAGCCTATAATTTGTGAGACTTTGGTGTGAATTTGAATGAAGTAATGACCTCTATTTATAGGCCAAACATTCTGAACTCAGAGCTTTGCAACTTGATCAAAGTTTGATGATTTGGCTTAAGAGATAAAAAGGAATCTTTTACATTTAATGCAAAATGGTTAAAGTGACCAAACCATGGTTAAACTTCAAGCTTCTTATCCTCTTCCATTCTGATCTTCTAATCAGAAAATATCTTCAATTATTGTCTTGATGCATCATTACTTGCATTATTTGGCAATTTGGTTCATAACTTTGCAAAAATGGCTTGAAATTTCAAGTGAAATGGTCACTAATGTCAAAATTCAAAACCATAGCTACACTCCATATTTTTTCATGCTCTTGGACATTTTGGAAAGCTCATGTTACACACTTCAAAACCCTAGTTGAAAGTTTCTTCAAGATCCTTAAGGAAGTGGGTGAAAAAGATCCATGAACTTTGAGAAAAATGAAGTTTTAAGTGGATTTTTCAAAAAGTACCAACTTTGAAGCACCATATCTCTTAAATGGTTGATCTTATGGAAAAAATTTATATGTGTCAAAGTTGTTTATTGGATCAAAATCTACAACTTTCATGTTGGAAGTTTTTTTCAGTTTGTAGGTGAAATTTTGAGAAATTCCCTTTCAAAGTTTGGAAAAAACCATGAAAAACACTTAGAAATTTTTCTAAGTATGAAAAGTCAAACTTTGACTTTTTGATTCTTGATTGATTTTCTTGATTTTTCTTGATCAAATGACTTCATATATCATATATTGATGATTCAAAACTTCAAAAGTCATGGTTGACCAAAATTCCCCAAAAGTCAATGGTGATCTTGTTGAGTTGACTTTTTCAGACGAATCGCGTTTCTGGAGATTTCAAATGAAACAAGCTATCCTCACCATATGAATGGTATGAATGGATCATATTGAAGCATTAGAGGATATTGAGCCATGGTTTGAGTTGTGACACCATGTCCTGATTAAAAAGTCAGTTATTCAGTGAATTAGGTCAAAAACCCTAATTGTCGACCTGATGAAATTGATGACTGTGGATCTTGAATTGAGATGTAATCTCCATTGGATATTGTCATAGGGATTATTTGAGGATGATTGAAACCTTTGATTGACTTCCTGGGGTTTTTTAGGGTTTCCCAAATGTGATCCCTGATTTCAGTCCCTGATAGTTCAAAACCCTGATCTGAGGATTTGTCTGATCAATCTTTGTGTAGGAGATGTTATGAGCCAATGGATTAGGTCAAACTGATGCACTTGAGGTCTTGATATCATGTTCCAAGTCATTATGTCAAATCCTGAGCTAAAGTCAGGAGTGTGCTATCTTCAGTCAAAACCCTAATTCAGTCGATTCAGAGCCTTTGAGCTTGTTGAGATGGATCTCTGAGGACCAAATGTTGATTGTTGATGAAGATGATTCATTTGAAATGAAGGAAGAACAAAACCCTAATTGATTATTACTTGTACTGATGAGTGATTTCCTGATTAAATCCTGCTGAGTCACAAGTAGCAAACACAAGCTATGCAATTTGTTAGAGATGCAAATGATGCATATGCAAATGATATGAGGTGGTATCTTAGGTCAAAAATTGGGGTATGACAGGGTCTAAAGATGGGGAAAATCCAGCTGGGAGCTTCTTCTAATACTCCTAGTGGTAAGAAACAAGCTAGGGTTATTCCCGAAGGAAAGAAGGAAATGCGGATGTCATATATGGAAGAAGGGGTTCAGGGAGAAACACTTCACAGGTTAATGCTGTCATGATCCCAGTACCGCAACAACAACATCAGCAGGGACAACGTGCCAATAATGATTGCTATCCTCCCAGGACCAGGCCTCACAGAAAGATTGATCCGATTCCTATGACCTATGCTCAAGTGCTGCAACATTTGCTCAAGATTGAGAAGATTACTTTAAGAGATGCACCGAATGCTCCAGACACACAATCTCCGAATTACAATGCGAACACACGATGTGCTTTCCACTCAGGTGCCGCTGGCCATGATACAGAAAGGTGCATTGCATTGAAGAACAAAGTCCAGGACTTGTTGGATCAAAAGATAATTCAGTTCACTCCTACACCCAATATTGTCAATAATCCGATGCCTGCTCACGGAGGTTCGGGTGTGAATGCCATTGAGAGTGAAGAGGTAAATGTTGTATCTGACGTGGGCTATTTGACCTTCCATCTTGTGTCTGTGAAGCAACATCTGGTCAATAGTGGCATCTTCCCGGGCTGTGGTATTGATTGTGAGAATTGCATGAGTCAACCTGAAGGTTGTGCTGATTTGAAAAGTATGGTACAAAAGCTTATTGATGAAGGTCCTCTTCAGTTCTATCGAAGGTTGAGAGGTGCAAAGAGTAATGATGGTGAAGTGTCTGTGATCTCAATTCCTTATGAGCCGGTTATGTCCTCTTTGAGAGATGCTCAGGTTGTCGTTGAGACTGGAAGAGCGGAAGGTTGGGGGCAAGTAATTGATGTTCGTCCCAAATTTGACAAGAATGGCCTCGGTTTCAATCCGGGAAAACAGAATGCATCGCCCAAGCCTGATATCATTAGCCCGATCAAGTTTGTGAGTGGGGGTGTCATTCAAGACGGTCAGGTTAATGCCATTGTTGATGGTGAAGAGGTGGATAGTGACTGTGATTTTGATAGCTGGATTCGTCCAAGTATTCCTGGGGAGATGCCTCGCAACTGGACAATTGAAGATGTCATCCAAGTCACACAAGCTCAGGAGTAAATTCCTTGTTTTTACTTTTCTTATCATGCCATAATTCCTACGCTCTGCCCAAGGCGTAGTGAATCATTTGTAGGGCCATGCAGTTCGCATTTTCAAAGTTAATCATAAAATAAAAGGAAGTTTTTGCATTCAAATGTTTTACTCTTTGTCTTTCTTTTTAACTTTTTCCTTTAAATGGCAATGTTTTCGCACACACTTGCACATAGCTTAAAAATAATAAAACTAAAATAAAAACATCAATCATGCAGATGTTCCACTACCACGGATTCCATTGGTAACAGTTCCGCTATTGCTTATTATGATTTTGACAATCCGATCTACCAAGCCGAGGAGGAAGCTTATGAAGATTGTGATCTCCCCGATGAGTTGCTGCTCGAGAAAACTTGTTGTGCTTTGGTGTGGGCTGCTTGCCGGCTGAGGCAGTAGATGTTGGTTCACACCACCTTATTGATTTCCAAGATGGATCCTATCAAATATGTCTTTGAGAAGCCCGCTCTTTCCGGAAGAGTAGCTAGGTGGCAAATGATCTTGACTGAATATGACATCCAATATACTACCCAGAAAGCCATCAAAGGTAGTATGTTGGCAGATTATCTCGCACCTCAGCCTCTCGAAGATTATGAACCGATGAAGTTTGAATTCCCCGATGAGGATGTTCTGTACATCAGAGATTGTAACATTCCTGGACCAGAGGAAGGACCCAAACCAAGATCGCGATGGACGCTCGTGTTCGATGGTCCTTCTAATGCACTCGGGAATGGTGTTGGAGCTGTCATTACTTCTCCATCAGGTTTTCATATTCCGTTTACAGCCACAATCTGTTTTGATTGCACTAAAAACATGGCTGAGTATGAAGCTTGCATCTATGGTATCGAAGTTGCGATCGATTTGCGAATCAAGTACTTGAAAGTTTATGGGGATTCCAATCTTGTCATTAGCCAGATAAACGGAGATAGGGAAACTCGCCATCAGAATCTGATTCCATACAGGGAGCTGTTAGAACAAGATTTGTTCTGATCAATATTCTTAGTTTTGATGATAACAAGGATATGAATTTTGTGTGAGATAATGTGGTACTCTAATACATTGTAATTTCCCTTTCAGGAAATATATAAAGAGTATGCACAAATCAGCGCTCAGAAGCTTTGACTCAGAAGGTTCAGCATGCAACATCAGAACATGGTCTGGCAAGACATCAGAAGATGGTCAAGGCAGAATCAGAACATGGGTCTATGAAAGCATCAGAAGAACTTGAGTTCAGAAGCAGAAGCACTGAAGTTCTCATGGTATCACGCTCAGAAGCACTTCAAGGTCAGAAGACAAGAAGATGCTTTGCACCAAGCTGTTTGACTCTGATGATATTCAAACGTTGTATGCACAAACATCAGATCAGAAGCAAGTACAGGTGGCAGGCTACGCTGACTGACAAAAGGAACGTTAGAAGCTATTAAAGGCAACGTTAGTAGACACAACGTGAACAAGGCTCGAGGTAGTTGACAAAAGCGTGAAACATTAAATGCAATGCTGTACGGAATACGCAAAGCATTAAATGCTCCCAACGTTCATCTTCTCAAGTGCCTATAAGTATTAAGTTCTGATGAGAAACAAGGTTACCAATTCTGAACGAACTTATTCTGAAAAACTTGCTGAAACGCTGTTCAACTCAAAGCTCAGAAACTTCATCTTCATCAAAGCTCACTACATTGCTGTTGTAATATATTAGTGAGATTAAGCTTAAACTTTAAGAGAAATATCACTGTTGTAATTATAGCTTTTCAGAAGCAATTGTAATACTCTTATTTGTTTACATTAATTTGTAAGTAACTAGAGTGATAAAGTGTTGATCAGGATACTCTAGGAAGTCTTAGCTTGTGTCTAAGCAGTTGTAATTAGAGTGATCACGTGGTGGTCAGGATACTCTAAGAAAGTCTTAGCTTGTGTCTAAGCATTTGTTCCTAGAGTGATCAGGTTGTGATCAGGATACTCTAGAAGACTTAGTCGTGGGCTAAGTGGAAAACCATTGTAATCTGTTACGATTAGTGGATTAAATCCTCAGGTGAGGTAAATCACTCCGTGGGGATGGACTGGAGTAGTTTAGTTAACAACGAACCAGGATAAAAATAACTGTGCAATTTATTTTTATTGTCCAAGTTTTTAGACTACACTTATTCAAACCCCCCCTTTCTAAGTGTTTTTCTATCCTTCAATTGGCATCAGAGCGCCAGTTCTAAGGTGCAAGCACTTAACCGTGTTTAGAAAAGATTCAGGAAGAGAAAAGCGCTTCAGTAAAAGATGGCTGGTGAAATTACAACAAATCCACCTGCATCTACATCTGGCTCTGCTGAGCAATACAATGGTAACAATGGTTATACTAGACCACCAATATTTGATGGTGAAAACTTTGAATACTGGAAAGATAAACTGGAAAGTTACTTTCCTGGTCTAGATGGTGAACTATGGGATCTTCTGATGGATGGTTACAAACATCCAGTGAAAGCTAGTGGCGTAAAGCTTACGAGGCATGAAATGGATGATGATCAGAAGAAGCTTTTCAAGAATCATCATAAATGTAGGACTGTTTTGCTGAATGCTATCTCTCATGCTGAGTATGAGAAGATATCTAACAGGGAAACTGCCTATGATATATATGAGTCATTGAAAATGACCCATGAGGGAAATGCTCAAGTCATGGAGACTAAAGCTCTTGCTCTAATCCAGAAATATGAAGCCTTCAAGATGGAGGATGATGAAGATATTGAGAAGATATTCTCAAGATTTCAAACTCTAACTGCTGGACTGAGAGTTCTGGATAAAGGCTACACCAAGGCTGATCATGTAAAGAAGATTATCAGAAGCTTACCCAGAAGATGGGGTCCAATGGTGACTGTATTCAAGATTGCCAAGAATTTGAATGAAGTTTCTTTGGAAGAGCTTATCAGTGCCTTGAGAAGCCATGAAATAGAGCTGGACGTAAACGAGCCTCAAAAGAAAGATAAGTCTATTGCTTTAAAATCTAATGTTAAAAAATGCACTAACGCTTTTCAGGCTAGAGAAGAAGATCCTGAAGAATCAGAATCTGAAGAAGAAGAAGATGAACTGTCCATGATCTCCAGAAGGGTAAACCAATTCTGGAAGAGCAAGCAAAGGAAGTTCAGAGGCTTTAGAAGTTCAAAGAGATTTGAACGTGGAGAATCTTCTGGTGACAGAAGATCTGACAAGAAGAAGGCTGTCTGCTATGAATGCAATGAGCCTGGACATTACAAGAACGAGTGTCCAAAACTTCAGAAGGAGAATCCCAAGAAGAAGTTTCATAAGAAGAAAGGTCTTATGGCAACATGGGATGATTCTGAATCAGAATCAGAATCAGACTCTGAAGGAGAATAAGCCAACTTTGCGCTGATGGCTACATAAGATGATGGATCAGAATCTACATCAGAATCAGATTCTGAAGAGGTATTTTCTGAACTATCTAGAGAAGAGTTAGTTTCCAGTCTAACAGAACTTCTTGAACTCAAGGCTCATCTTAGTATCAAATACAAAAAGCTGAAGAAGCAGTTTGAATTTGAAACTAAGAAGCTGGAATTGGAAAATTCTGAACTGAAGGAAAAAGTTTTAAATCTATCCAAAAATAGTGGATCTCCTTCTGAAACAGAAAAATCCGTTCCTAGCATGAATCACGTGTTTGTACGGTTGGTACAAAGCGTGCAGTTGAAAAGACTCCGACCTAGGTAACTGTGTTAAATCATTTCATTTACCACGTTCTCTCTCTCCTAACGTCATTTCTCATTTAATACATAATGATTCTTTTTTAAACAGTTTATTTTATCTCTTTTCTTTTCAAATTGTTTAAACAACCCGCTTCATATTCATTTCTTTTCTCTCTCTCTCTTTTGCGCATCTCTTTCGTTGCATCTGTTTTCAAACCCTAATTTCTAATTTGATCTCAAAGCATAATCATCATGAACTCTTCTTCAAGTTCATCAAACCCTGCAGAAAGACTCACCTCTTCACAGATTCTGCTACGCAAATATCAGTATGCTCCATTGAAAACGTGCTTAATTCCCACAGAAGAACTGGAAGTTCTATGTGAATCTGCTGTTGACATCAACAATCTAAAAGCAAATGGCTTTATGTGTGATGTAAGAATCTTTGAGCAAGGTTGGTCTAAATACCTTAATAGATTGGTTGGACCAATTTATCCTGAACTTGTGAAGGATTTCTGGGTACATGCAACGGTTACTCCAACTGCCATTATTTCTTTCGTGCTAGGGCATGAGGTGGTTATCACTGAAAAGCTCATCAGGAAGCTGTACAATCTTAATGATGAAGAAGGTTGGTCTGGTCTTCAACACGCAACAGTTGACTGGACTCAAGTTGAAAAACAAATCTCTCTGGCTTTTGGAATTGATTCTCATAACACGGGCACCTTAAGGCCATTTTATAAAGCATGGGCTGAGATTATTCTGGGTTCCCTTCACCATAGAAAGAGGATGCTCTCCTCCTCCTACATCAGTCCGGCTCACAAGTATACTCTTTTCTGCATTGGCAAAAAGACAGAGATCAACATCTCTCATATTCTGTTTGAGAATCTAAAGACTTCTATCTTTGAGTCAAGAGAAGATGAAAGGGCGAAGTACCCTCATATTCCAAAACTCAATGCGTCTCATTTTCTTGGAGTAGTTCAAGGTCCCATCTTCAATGGTGTTGATTTGTTCAGACTGGAACTCATTAAGAATGTACCTTTTGCGTGCTTAAGTTTTCCTGACATTCTGTCAAGAAGAGTTGCTGTTGAAGGATTCGTCTCCTTGTTTCATAAAGAACTTCATCAGGCTGCCAAGCTTTACCTGGAAGATTGTGTTAGGAAGCAATCAGATGTTGATCCTGCTTGGATCCGTGGCAGAGTACTTCCGTCCAAAGCTGATATTCTGAAGAAGGATAAGAAGGAACAACAGGCAAGGCTAAAAAGAAAGGCCCAAGAAGATGAGGCTGAGAAAGCCAAGAAGTTGAGGGTCACCTATGATCCTGACAAAGTGGCATCTTCTGAACGCAGGGAGAAAAGGATCAGAGACTCCTGTCATACCCCAATTTTTGACCTAAGATACCACCTCATATCATCTGCATATGCATCATTTGCATCTCTAACAAACTGCATAGCTTGTGTTTGCTACTTGTGACTCAGCAGGATTTAATCAAGAGATCACTCATCAATGCAAGAAACAGTCAATTAGGGTTTTGTTCTCCCTTCATCTCAAATGAATCATCTTCATCTACAATCAATATTTGGTCCTCAGAGATTCATTTCAACAAGCTCAAAGGATCTGAATCGACTGAATTAGGGTTTTGACTGAAGACAACATACTCTTGACTTTTGCTCAGGATTTGATCTAATGACTTGGGACATGATATCAAGACCTCAAGTGCATCATTTTGACTTAATCCATTGGCTCATAACATCTTCTGCACAAAGATTGATCAGACAAATCCTCAGATCAGGGTTTTGAACTATCAGGGACTGAAATCAGGGATCACATTTGGGAAACCCTAAAAACCCCCAGGAAGTCAATCAAAGGTTTCAATCATCCTCAAATAATCCCTATGACAATATACAATGGAAATTGTATCTCAATTCAAGATCCACAGGCATCAATTTCATCAGGTCGACAATTAGGGTTTTTGACCTAATTCACTGAACAACTGACTTTTTAATCAGGACATGGTGCCACAACTCAAACCATGGCTCAATATCCTCTAATGCTTCAATATGATCCATTCATACCACTCATTTGGTAAGGATAGCCTGTTTCATTTGAAATCTCCAGAAACGCGATTCGTCTGAAAAAGTCAACTGTACAAGATCACCTTTGACTTTTGGGGAATTTTGGTCAACCATGACTTTTGAAGTTTTAAATCATCAATATATGATATATGAAGTCATTTGATCAAGAAAAATCAAGAAAATCAATCAAGAATCAAAAAGTCAAAAGTTTGACTTTTCATACTTAGAAAAATTTCTAAGTGTTTTTCATGGTTTTTTCCAAACTTTGAAAGGGAATTTCTCAAAATTTCACCTACAAACTGAAAAAAACTTCCAACATGAAAGTTGTAGATTTTGATCCAATAAACAAGTTTGACACATCTAAATTTTTTCCAAAAGATCAACCATTTAAGAGATATGGAGCTTCAAAGTTGGTACTTTTTGAAAACTTCACTTAAAATCTCACTTTCTTCAAAGTTCATGGAACTTTTTCACCCATTTCCTTAAGAGACTTGAGGAAGCTTTCAACTAGGCTTTTGAAGTATGTAACATGAGCTTTCCAAAATGTCAAAGAGCATGAAAAAATATGGAGTGTAGCTATGGTTTTGAATTATGCATTTAGTGATCATTTTCACTTGAATTTTCACCATTTTTCACTAAGTTTCAAGACTACATGACCTATAATCCAAGCAATGATGCAAAGAGGCAATAATTGAAGATATTTTCTCTGATTTGAGATCAGAATGGAAGAGGATAAGAAGCTTGAGTTTTAACCATGGTTTGGTCACTTTAACCATTTTGCATTAAATGTAAAAGATTCCTTTTTATCTCTTAAGCCAAATCATCAAACTTTGATCAAGTTGCAAAGCTCTGAGTTCAGACTCTTTGGCCTATAAATAGAGGTCCAAACTCCATTCAAAATCACACCAAAGTCACACAAATTATAGGCTTTCTCTTTCTTTCTTAGAATGCAAGTTTCTTAAGTTTCAAAGAGATAAAATGCTCAACCTCTAAACCTTTGAATTTCTGACCAAAGTGATGCTTCCCACAAACCACAAACATCATATGGGATGTGTTTGATCCACTCACACACTCCAAAAACATCTCAAACTCAAAATCACTACCTCACTTCTCAAATATGCATAATCTAAGCCTTATCATGCCAAAATCCATTCAAGATCATTTCTGTCCAAAATAACACTTCTAACACCTCACATATATCACATATGAACTATCCAAACACTCACATATGATCTGTAACCTCATAATCTTCAAATTCGATTCACACTCCAAGGTTATGCAGATCGGGTACCACAGCTTAGCACAGATGAATTCATATGGTTCCAAGCATCCAGACACCTTCCATAATCATCATTGAAGCTATTCAGATTGGTACAAAGCATCTGTAACATCTCCAGATCAAAATCCAATTCTCAGTTTGGCCGTTTTTGAGGTAAGTGCACTTGAACTTCAAACTCATACTTGCACGCATCATAAATGAAATATGAGCATACCATCTTGTTTCTGCACCTATGAGGATCATTAACCCTCAATCAATTGCATCATAACATGATCATACACGATTTCACATTGAATTTCAGTTCTAGGGTTCTTCGTGTTCATCAGAAAATTGATAGTCTTAGAGTGAAAATAAATGAAATTAAATGCTATCATCATGTTCCTCGTCCAAAACCGAGCAAGATAGACCCTTCACTTGATCAATTTGGTTCAGTTTCAAGAATTTTCAAAATCAAATGGGGATGGTGTTCTTGGCGCCATTTTCTGTTCATAAATTTCAAATATCAGTTTTCAAATATAATTAAACGAAGTTGTTATAATAACAAGCTGCGCGCGCAGCTGGGTTGGCAAGTGTTTTGGCTGGTAAACACAAGGGCGTGGGTTCAACACCTCTAGGGACCAAAACCATTTTTTTTACAACTATTTTTCTTTCATTTTTTAACAAACTTCATCTAATTAATTAACCATTCAATTTAACTTATTTTTTCTTCATTTTTTACACACTTATTATTTTATATATGTATTTTATGAATATCAAAAAAAATCACAAAAATATATTTGTTTAATACATTTTTAATTAAGTTTAAAATAACATATTTTTAAGTGTTTTTTAATACTTTTAAATATTGTTTTTCACTTGATCTTTAAACTTAAATCACTTGTAAATATTTTTTGAACAAACCCTAATCATCTAAGTGTTAATTGAGGATGATCTTTTGATTAAATTGACTTCTTTCAAAATTCAAATCGTTTTAAAACGAGCGATCGCGATTCTTTTCAAAAACAATAAACCATTTCTTTTTGAAACTTTTGATTAAATCTTTTAATTGATCAATTGGTTTTCAAAATGATGTGGGGCCTCTCGAATATTAGAGAGTATAAGACCCACTCTTCTTCTTTTTACAGTTTTTCTTTGTACAGAAAACTTTTTCAAAAACAATACTTTTCAAACTGTTTTTAAAACAATAAATCTCACATCTTTTTTCAAAACCATCCACCCTGTTTTATGAAAATAAAACAGGGGCCTCTCGATTATTAGAGAGTATAAGACCCACTCCTTTTTCTTTTTACACAGTCTTTTTATTCAAAATAAATAAACTTTCTTTCAGAACAAACTTTCAAACAGTTTTTCAAACCTCGCGTCTGTAAATAAAACAATCAACCATGTTTTGTAAATATACCATGGGCCTCCACGTAGGTATAAGTCCCAAGCCCTTTTGTACATACCCACTCAAGTACATGAAATTAGGTATTTCATTGTACGCCTTTTGAACATATCTCGATCAGTTTGTTTTTAACTTTAATAACAAACCAAAAATGAAGGTTTCTTTAAATCTTCCCAAAAATACCATGGGCCTCCACATAGGTATAAGTCCCGAGCCCCTTTGTAAATACCTGTTTACATAGCTTTGAATAAACTCAAGTGGACCTCTCCTTGAGTATAAGTCCCGAGCCCCCGTGTATACAAATGGATCATGCTTACAGGTATATTTCCTTCATAAACTCCATTATATACACACACTTTGTCATATATATAATTGTTCATGTTTGTTCATATTTGTTCATACTTGTTCATGTTTGTTCATATGTGTGATATGTGTGCTTGTTCAACTTAGTACAACACTAGGTTCCCCATAGCCTCCTATTGGGCTTCGTGCAAAGAATCTCCCTAGTTTAGGTTAGGACATAGAGTATGGTTTCCCGGTGAAATCGCTCTAAGAGCTCAGACCAACTATACCATGCCTCCCCTTGGGCTTTGTACAAACGAGTGACCCTCCCATAGCCTCCTCTTGGGCTTACAATGCAAGGACCCTCGATAGTCCCTCCCATAGCCTCCTCTTGGGCTTACAATGCAAGGACCCTCGGATAGCCTCCTCTTGGGCTTCGTACAAGGACCCACGGGCTTCTTATAAGCATCCCCAATATCCAAAACCAACTACCCTAGGAGATTAGACATTTTTCATCTCTATGCTAGGAGTATCTCTTCTATATCATCACAAACAATCAATCAATCAAAATCAAACTTTTTTGCCACAAGGCTGGCTAATCAATCAAACTGTTTTACCACCGTACTGGATGATTAATCAAAGTTTTTGTCACAAGGCTGACTTCATTGAAACTTTTGCCACAAGGCTGGCTGATTAATCAAAGTTTTTGTCACAAGGCTGACTTCATTGAAACTTTTGCCACAAGGCTGGTTAAACAAACAAAAACATCTTTATCATTCTAAGCACCCTAAGTGGCATGGCCCCGGGCTTATAGTGAAAAGATTTTCAAACAAAATTAAATAGATGTATGTGATGATATAGATTAGATACATCTAGCATTTAGACGACATTTGTCTATTTTCCTTTGCTTCCACTAGCATAAGTGGGAACTACGATTGCTCTGACTTTCTCAACATCCCTTTGAGAATACGTAGGCACAAGGTCGATCCTTGGCGAGCAAAAAAAAACAAAAAAAAACCATTCAAACCTTAGCACCCGTAGACCCCGAGCTACAGATGCTCTGATTCCCTCTAAGGGATATGTATGCAGAGGATCGCGATGATCTTTGCGAGCATAATCAAACAAACACCTTAGGTCCCACCTATTTCACAAGAACCTCTCAATAACATGGAATGAAAAACAAAGCAAAGAAACCTATAGAGTACTATAGATACGTTGGGTGCTAATACCTTCCCTTCGTATAACCAACCCTCTTACCCAAAGATCTCTCCCCCCACTTTTTAGGTTATTGCAGCTTTTTCCCTTTTCCTCCTTTGGAAATAATAAAAAGTTTGGTCGGTACAAAAGAAAAATCATTTTTTTTGAGCACTCGAGCCCAAAGAAGGCATCAGGTGTCTCATCCACAAAAAGAGGAACAAAACGGTTTTTCGCCCGCGACAGAAAAATGGCGACTTCACTGGGGACCATCTTTTTATTGTTTCCAAAGGAAGGGTTAATTCTATTTGCTTTATTTTTCATTTTTTATTATATGTGTGGTTTTGGTTCTGTTACTTGTGTGGTTCTGTTACAAGTGATACATTATGGACAAATCCTAACCCGGATTAAGTACACATAAGAAATTAGGTGGAGGGTATAGTCATGTGCAGGCGCACGTGAGAATCCTTCCGCTCAGTGGAGGTTCCTTGTTTGTAATATATGTTTAGCGAGTTAATTGCGAAGACATTGTTGCTTTCATTGAACTGTAGAAGCTGAGAGACCGTAGAACCCCAACCCATCCTGGCCTTATTAGGTTGTGGTGCAGAAACTATTCAGGTGAAGACTTGGATTAGTTGTCATGCGGAGAACCACACTCAGACGAGTTTTTCTTGAGAATATTGCTGGCTCATGAGTTTAATTGTGGAAAGCCGGTAATATCCGAAAGAAAAATGTAGACTCTGACGTATCAGTAGAACATGTTTTGCAGGTGATTAACTAGAACTATCCCATGTTTGGTTCTCTGACCTCATGCTTGTGACGCTGGACCTTTGAACCTGTGTGTACCATGTCTGTATTACCATGTATGTGTTACCATGTTTGAACTACCATGTTTGCTTTACCATGTTTGAATATGTGGCATCCATGCATCCATGCATTCATACATTCATTAAAAAAACCCATCTTTTTCCATAAAAACATGATTTTTTCCAAACAATTAGAGAATTTTCTTTGCAAACATTATAGGATTAGGTTATGGAGTGGGTAAAAAGGCATACCAAGAGGTACGGTTTCAAAGAGCCTAATGTGGAAAGACTGAAAGAGTTAGCGTCTTTTGTACAAGATCCCTCTGATTTTAGGAAAAGCCATGGAAAGCTTTTGCCTATTTTGAACACTCATGTTGATGAAGGACTTCTCAAAACTCTGGTTCAGTTTTATGATCCCGTCTACCGGTGTTTTACCTTTCCAGACTATCAGTTGGTACCAACCTTGGAAGAATATGCCAATCTTTTGGGTATTCCTGTGTCTGACAAAATACCCTTCAATGGTTTGGAAGCCATTCCTAAGTCACCAGTCATTGCAACAGGAACCCACTTGAAGAAATCTGAAATAGAGAGTAATTGGACTACCAAAGGAAACCTTCCAGGTTTGCCTTCACAATTTCTAATAAAGAGAGCCTTTGATTTCATCGAGACTGGTAGCATGATAGCTTTTGAAGCTGTACTAGCCTTGCTCATCTATGGGTTGGTTCTGTTTCCCAATATCGACGACTTTGTTGATATCAATGCCATAAAGGTCTTTTTGAATGGAAATCCCGTTCCGACTCTGCTTGGTGACATGTATTTCTCTGTCCATCATAGGAATCACCAAGGTGGTGGAATTATTGTATGTTGTGCACCTCTGTTGTTTAAATGGATTGTTTCACACTTACCTAAGTCTCCCGTTTTCACGGAAAACCAAGAAGGTTTACGTTGGTCTCAAAGACTTATGTCTCTTACTAATAATGACATTCAGTGGTATACCTTGGCTCGCTGCGGTACAGAAACCATTGAAAGTTGTGGAGAATTCGCCAACGTACCCCTCATTGGTACACAAGGAGGAATTAACTACAATCCGGTCCTAGCCCGACGACAACTCGGGTATGCAAATTCAACTAAACCCATTGGCCCTACAGTGGAAAGCTACTTCTATCAGGAAGGAAATGATCCTCAAGGGTTAAAGACAAAAATGGTGAAAGCCTGGTACGACATCCGATGGAAAGAAAAAGGTGAGATAAAGAACTGTATTGCTACGAACGCCTATACCTGTTGGGTGAAGAAAAGAGCAAGGGAGTTTCAAATGCCTTATGATTATGAAAAACCCATGTTCCCTGTGGTACCTCAACGACCCAACATTCCTGCTATGGAGGAATACCAAAACACTTTGACCAAGATGAGGATAGAAAAAGACGCTTGGGAAGAAAAGTTTCGAAGAACTGATGTGGAAAACAGAAAGTTGAAGAAACAAGTGAAAGAACACGAAGAAACTCTTTACCGTCAAGATGGATGGCTCATGAACAAAGATGAGAAGATCCGTCGGAAAGATGCCGCAATCAGAAGATACATCAAAGAAAGCAAGAAAAAGCTTGAAGGCTCAACAAGCAACGCTCCGATGCCTGACAATTGGAAGAATGTGGTTGACAAACTGAGAGCTGAAAAGGCCAAGTTGAAAGCTCACTATGGGAAAGAAATCATGAAGCTCAAGCTGCACAATGCATTTGGTTCTTCGTCCGATGAGGATGTTTAGGATTTGTTTAGATTTTCATTTATCATTTGCTTTTGTAAGGAGCTACGCTCCAATGTTGTAACATTTCCCATTATTTCAATAAAAGAATTGTTTGTGTTCAAATGTTTGCAAGGAAATAATCTTTAAAATGTTTGGAAAAATCATAAACTTCTTTTTGCATACATCATTCTGCATATCGAGTCTATTGTATAGAGTCTTATCTTTTGGATCTTTCTCCAATAGATCGTCAAGCTGTCGCGTCTCAAAGTTTCTCGACCGCGTTCGCAATCAGATCACAGATACAATACTCGTTCAAACAGAAGAAGAGTAATGGAACACTCTGAACAAGAGAATGTTGAGCTCCGTGGTACAGTTACCACCCTTCAGGAAAAATTGGAAAGTCTCACTACTCTGGTTGACTCCTTAATGGCCGCACAGAATCAGCCACCGCCACCTAACAGTCAAGCAACAGTAACATCTGAAGTCACTACTCCAGTTTCTACAGTTGCATTCAACATTCCATCTTTCTCCATGCCAGAAGGTTGGGGCCCGCCTTTCAGTTTTGGTACAGGTTTCCGCCATAATTTCTCTGGGGTTCAAACAGCTACAACTGAAGCACCTGCTGCACAAGGTTCGGCATTTATTCCACATTCAGGGGTAACTTTTTCCCAAATCACTATGGCACTTTCTCAACCCACTATGACAGTTCCGACCCCTACGGTTCACACTGTTCCTTATGATGGCAATGAGATTTATTATGATCAAGGTGATAGCACAAATCAGCGTAATCTTGTGGGAGATCTCCAAGAGCAGTTTAACAAGATGCAGTTGGAAGTCAAAGCTATTCGTGGCAAAGATTTGTTTGGAAAGAATGCCCAGGAGCTATGTTTGGTTCCCAGTGTACAAATACTAGCTAAGTTCAAGGTCCCAGACTTTGAGAAGTACAAAGGTAGTTCTTGTCCACAAAGTCATCTTGTGATGTATGCCAGGAAGATGTCTACCTATGCAGATAATCATCAGTTGCTCATCCATTACTTTCAAGACAGTTTGACTGGTGCCGCACTGAAGTGGTACACAGGTTTGGATAGCACCAATATTCGGACTTTCAATGACCTAGGTGAAGCTTTTGTCCGACAATACAAGTATAACTCGGATATGGCTCCAGACAGAGATCAGCTTCGATCCATGGCTCAGAAAGACCATGAAGCTTTCAAAGAGTATGCCCAACGATGGAGAGAAACTGCTGCTCAGATTAATCCACCGTTAAAAGAGAAAGAAATGACCAAGATCTTCTTGAATACTCTCAGTCCGTTTTATTATGAACGCATGATTGCTAGTGCTCCAAGTGATTTCACTGAAATGGTAAACATGGGGATGCGTCTAGAAGAAGGAGTCCGAACCGGACGTCTAACTAAAGAAGGTGGATCTTCAAGCGGAACCAAAAAGTTCGGAAGTGGTTTCCCAAAGAAGAAAGAACAAAGTGTTGACATGGTATCCCAAGGAAAGCCAAGAGGAAATGTCAGTCGTCAACAACAGGTTTCTGCTATTGCGCCAGTCGTTAATACAACACCGAATCCGGGATTTACCCCGCAGTTTCAACAACAACAGCCTCGACAACAGGCTCAACAACTTAACAACAATCAGAATCGTGTGCAAAGAGCTCCACAGTTTGATCCGATTCCAATGACTTACACAGAATTGTACCCTGCCTTGATTGAAAAAGGTCTCGTTCAAACTAGAGCACCACCACCAGTACCTGAGAGACTCCCATGGTGGTACAAAGCTGAGGTCTCATGCCCTTATCATCAAGGAGCACCTGGCCATGATCTAGAGCATTGCATAGCTTTGAAATATGAAGTTCAGAGGTTGGTTAGATCTAATCTTCTCTCCTTCAGAAATTTGAACCCTAATGTGCAAGCAAATCCGCTGCCCAATCATGGAGGGCATGTTGTAAACATGGTATATGGATGTCCTGGCCAATACCGAGTCTATAATATCAACTTCTCAAGAGCAGATTTGGTACAAATGCACGCCACTCTTTGTCGGGGGCAGAATTTTCGCCAACATCAATACGGTTCCTGTAGAATATGTTGTGTGGATCCTCACGGGTGTTCGATTATGAAAAGAGATCTCCAAGTTTTGCTAGATAATGGTACTATTGAGATCTACAGAAATAGGGATGAAAATGAAGTTAACATGATAGGATGTTATCCGCATGAGCTTTTAGTCTCAGATATCAACTCGGAAATGCCTACAGTTAACGTCATCGTTCCTCATTTCAACATGCCTGAGCGCATGGAAGTTACTTACAACAAGCCGAAGGTTCCTATTGCTCCTTTGATCATTTGTCTACCTGGACCTGTTCCTTATGACTCTGACAAGGCAGTTCCATACAACTACAATGCTACAATGATAAAGAATGGACAAGAAGTTCCTTTGCCTACTCTCTCATCTGTTGAAAACATCGCTGATGTGAGTCGAGTAACAAGAAGTGGATGTGTGTATACTCCGCTACCTCCGAAGCAGCCTGTTGCTCCTGTTACCGGGCAAAATCCTGTCAATACACCAGTAGAGAATCTTGTGGAAACTCCTGTCAGTAATACAAACACTGATGTTGGTCAATCCAGTGGAACCAATGTCAATCCCGATTTTGATGAAATTTTGAAGCTTATCAAAAGAAGTGAATACAAGATTGTGGATCAGCTTATGCAGACTCCTTCAAAAATCTCAATACTTTCATTGCTGTTGAATTCAGAAGCCCACAGGGAAGCCCTGATGAAAGTCTTAGATCAAGCTTTTGTAGATCATGATGTGACTGTTGACCACTTTGATGGGATAATAGCCAACATAACAGCCTGTAACAATTTAAGCTTCTGTGATGAAGAACTCCCCGAGGAGGGTAGAAATCACAATCTTGCTTTGCACATTTCTATGAACTGTCAGTCAGACTCTTTGTCCAATGTGTTAGTAGACACCGGATCTTCCTTGAATGTTATGCCAAAGACGACTCTTGCTCGTTTGTCTTACCAAGGAATGCCTATGAAGTTCAGTGGTGTAGTAGTCAAAGCATTTGATGGATCGCGAAAATCGGTTATTGGCGAAGTCAATCTTCCCATGGCAATTGGTCCACATACATTTCAAATCACTTTCCAGGTCATGGACATTCAAGCTGCTTATAGCTGTCTATTAGGACGACCATGGATCCACGAAGCAGGGGCAGTAACTTCTACGCTCCACCAAAAGTTAAAGTTTGTAACAAATGGAAAATTGGTAACGATAAGTGGAGAACAAGCCTTGATGGTGAGCCATTTATCCAATTTCTCTTTTATCAGTGCCGATGATGTGGAAGGAACTCAGTTCCAAGGTCTCTCTTTAGAAGACGAATCTTCCAAGAAGAAAGCATCGATCTCTTCTTACAAAGAGGCGGTAAAAGTGTTGAAAGATGGAACTACCACTGGCTGGGGGCAAGTTGTGATCCCTACTAAGAATGAAACCAGAGCAGGTCTCGGATGTTCACCAACATTCTCAAACTGCACCAAGAAGGATGAAACCCTTCGTCCGATCAAAGAAACGTTCCATAGTGGAGGGTTCCTTAACCCAATTCCTCAAGAGGTTAATGTCCTTATTGAAGAATGCATCGAAGAAGGTCTCTCCGATACTGAAGAAGAATGGAAATGTTATCTCAATGACTCGGGATACATATCTCAGGAAGAACCATATCCTCCGTCAGAGAAATCCAAAGGCAATGAAACTGAGCCTGTTCCTGCAGAAATATGGGACACCTTGGGACAACCAAGTGGAAAATTTGATTATATGGTGAAATACACTGCACCTGAAAGTTACAAGATTGCGATTGAGGATATCCAACCAACCGGATGGGGAGATTCCTTTGAATATAATAGTAAACCAGAAGAGGTTTATCAGCCCTGTCAATTTTCTCAGCAGCCTGAAGTTACTGAAGATTTCGGCTTCAACGCATCTGCCAAGGTTTATAATCCTGAAGATGGTTATTATCACATAAATGCCATTTTTGAAATTGAAGGGGAAGATGGTCCCGCAACTGACTCGGAAAGTGTCGCTGACAATGAGTCTCTTCATCCTGAAGATTGGGAAATACATCCTGAAAATTCTGAAGATTGTGACTCGTCTTATGCTCTTCAAGAAGTAGAAGAAGACCGTTTCAACTCTACAAAGAACAAGGTTGACAAACCAGGACCTTCAAATCCTGCTCGACCAGCAGACGATGTCAATGCTGAAGATAATTCTGGGGAGAATTTTCCTGAATACATAATACACAGAGGAGTTCGTTGCTACTGGAAAGCTGTCAACGTTCCGAATGTTGTTCGCCGCTCAAAGTAATCACCTCGCTGTTATTTTGACCTCCTGCCTTGCCCAAAGCAGAGAGATGTTTTATAGGGCTTTGTTTTTAAATGTTCCGCCCAAATAACTTTGTGTATAGGGCTTTGTTTTAAAAGTTTCCCTCTTTGTCCTGCCCAAGACAAATGAGTTTGTGTTTAGGGCTTTGTTTCAAAAATGAATCATAAATAAAGTGTCATTTTGAATTCCCTACATTATATGTTTTTATTTTTGCTTTTTTCTGGAAATGGTAATCCTAAAAAACCGAAATGAAAAAACTTTTCAAAAAAAATCTGCATACACTCTTGCATTCATAAATTTTCTGAAATAAATATAAATCACATGTGCAGATTTACTATTAAACCCATTGAATGCAATAACCCTATGCCCTCTCCCAACTTTGAGTTTCCTGTGTTCGAAGCCGAAGAAGAGGAAGAAGAGGAGATCCCGGACGAGATCTCTCGATTACTTAAGCACGAGGAAAGAGCCATTCTGCCTCACAAAGAGCCTTTAGAAAAGATTAACTTGGGTTCTGAAGAAGACAAAAAAGAAGTGACCATTGGATCGCTGCTTGATGCTGATGTCAAGAGTAAGTTGACAGACCTTCTCAAATAATATGTTGACGTGTTTGCCTGGTCCTACCAAGACATGTTTGGGCTGGATACCAATATTGTTCAGCATTACTTGCCATTGAAGCCAGAATGTCCGCCGGTTAAGCAGAAATAGCGAAGGACTCACCCTGATATGGCTAACAAGATCAAAGTGGAAGTTCAAAAGCAGCTCGACGCAGGTTTTCTTGTCACCTCTGAGTATCCTCAATGGTTGGCCAACATAGTGCCAGTTCCGAAGAAAGATGGCAAAGTCAGAATGTGTGTTGACTACCGTGACTTGAACAAGGCCAGTCCAAAAGATGACTTTCCATTACCTCATATCGACATGCTGGTTGATAACACCGCTAAGTTCAACGTCTTTTCCTTCATGGATGGGTTCTCCGGTTATAATCAGATCAAGATGGCTCCTGAAGACATGGAGAAGACATCTTTCATCACCCCATGGGGTACCTTTTGCTACAAAGTGATGCCGTTTGGATTAAAGAATGCAGGCGCAACTTACCAAAGGGCAATGACTACTCTCTTTCATGACATGATGCATAAAGAAATTGAAGTTTATGTGGACGACATGATAGCCAAGTCCAGCACAGAAGAAGAACATATTGAATACCTTCTTAAGTTGTTTCAACGATTAAGGAAATATCAGCTTCGTTTGAATCCTAACAAATGTACTTTTGGGGTTAGATCTGGAAAACTCTTGGGTTTCATTGTCAGCCAAAGAGGTATTGAAGTAGATCCCGACAAAGTCAGAGCTATTCAAGAGATGCCTGTACCAAAAACTGAAAAGCAAGTAAGAGGATTTCTCGGACGATTGAACTATATCTCCAGATTTATCTCTCAAATGACTGCTACATGTGGGCCAATTTTCAAGCTTCTCCGCAAAGATCAAGGGGTTGTATGGACTGAAGATTGCCAGAAAGCGTTTGACAGTATAAAAGAGTACCTGTTAGAACCACCAATATTGATTCCTCCAGTTGAAGGAAGACCATTAATCATGTACCTTACTGTGTTAGAAGAATCCATGGGCTGTATGCTTGGACAGCAAGATGAAACCGGTAAGAAGGAGCATGCCATCTATTACCTGAGTAAGAAATTCACAGACTGTGAGTCTCGTTACTCCATGCTCGAAAAAACATGTTGTGCTTTGGTTTGGGCTTCAAAACGTCTCCGCCAATACATGATCAATAATACTACTTGGTTAATCTCCAAAATGGATCCGATCAAGTATGTCTTTGAAAAGCCTGCCTTAACAGGAAGGATTGCCCGATGGCAAATGCTGTTATCTGAGTATGACATTGAGTACCGTGCTCAAAAAGCGGTCAAAGGAAGCATTCTCGCCGATCACTTGGCGCATCAACCAATTAATGAATATCAATCTCTCAAGCTTGACTTTCCTGACGAAGATATATTGTACTTGAAGATGAAAGATTGTGATGAACCGTTACCAGAAGAAGGTCCTGAGCCCGGATCAAGATGGGGCCTAATTTTTGATGGAGCAGTAAACGCTTTTGGCAATGGAATTGGGGCAATCATCATCACTCCCAAGGGTACTCATATCCCGTTCTCCGCCAGATTGCTATTTGATTGCACCAACAACATCGCAGAATATGAAGCTTGTATCATGGGTCTCGAAGAAGCCATTGACTTAAGGATCAAGATCCTGGACATATATGGAGATTCAGCCCTCGTGATCAACCAAATCAAAGACAAGTGGGAAACTTTCCACCCTGGCTTGATTCCTTACAGAGATTATGCAAGACGTCTGTTGACTTTCTTCAACAAGGTTGAATTGCATCATATACCTCGAGATCAGAATCGAATGGCAGATGCCTTGGCTACTCTATCTTCCATGTTCAAAGTCAATCACTGGAATGATGTGCCTAAAGTCAGAATCACGCGCCTTGAAAGGCCCGCCTATGTGTTTGCAACTGAAGCGGTCATCGATGATAAACCGTGGTTTCACGACATCAAACGCTTCCTTCAAACTCAAGAGTACCCGCTTGGGGCATCAAACAAAGATAAGAAAACTCTAAGGAGACTTTCTGGCAGTTTCTTCCTGAACGGAGATGTGCTATACAAAAGAAACTTCGACATGGTTTTGCTCAGATGCGTGGACAGACACGAAGCAGACATGTTAATGCATGAAGTGCATGAAGGGTCCTTTGGAACTCATTCAAATGGGCATGCAATGTCCAAGAAGATCTTAAGAGCAGGATACTATTGGTTGACAATGGAATCTGATTGTTACAAACACGTGAAGAGATGTCACAAGTACCAGATCTATGCAGATAAGATCCATGTACCACCGACTCTACTCAACGTTCTCTCATCTCCATGGCCTTTCTCCATGTGGGGTATCGACATGATCGGAATGATCGAACCGAAAGCTTCAAACGGTCATCGTTTCATCTTGGTAGCAATTGATTACTTCACCAAATGGGTCGAAGCAGCATCTTACACCAATGTTACAAGACAAGTGGTTGTGAGGTTTATCAAGAATAACATCATTTGCCGATATGGTGTTCCTAGCAAGATCATTACTGACAATGGTTCAAACTTGAATAACAAAATGATGAAAGAATTGTGTGAGGAATTCAAGATTGAGCATCATAACTCTTCTCCTTACAGACCAAAAATGAATGGCGCCGTTGAAGCTGCTAACAAGAACATTAAGAAGATCATCCAGAAAATGGTCGTCACTTACAAAGACTGGCACGAAATGCTGCCATTTGCTTTACATGGGTACCGTACTTCAGTGCGTACTTCAACAGGGGCAACTCCCTTTTCTCTAGTATACGGCATGGAAGCTGTACTCCCCGTAGAAGTGGAAATACCATCAATGAGAGTCCTCATGGAGACTAAGTTATCAGAGGCTGAATGGTGTCAAAGCAGATACGATCAGTTGAACTTAATCGAAGAAAAACGTATGACTGCTCTATGCCATGGACAGTTATACCAAGCAAGGATGAAACAAGCTTTCAACAAAAAGGTTCGACCTCGTGAATTTCGAGAAGGCGACCTCGTGCTTAAAAAGATCTTGTCTTTTCAACCAGATTCTAGGGGCAAATGGTCTCCTAATTACGAAGGCCCGTATGTTGTCAAAAGAACATTTTCTGGCGGCGCCATGACTCTTGTAACCATGGATGGTGATGAACCCCCACATCCTGTGAATGCTGATGCAGTCAAGAAATACTTTGTCTAAAAAAGAACAAAAGAACAGCTCGGTAAGTCGAAAACCCGCAAAGGGCGACTTAGGCAAAAATGAGCGTCTCGGTGGACTGAAAACCCGAAAGGGCGGTCCAGGCAAAAATTAGAGACAATAAACAGAAAAAATTCATCCTGGTAGATTGAAAACCTGAAAGGGCAATCTAGGCAAAAATTAGGGATTTATGACAAAGTAACTGCATCAGTCCGTACTTCGTCACCTGAGGAGTCTTTCTCATCAAAGGATCTTCAAACAAATCATTGCCAATCTGAAGCAACAAGCACAGTTGGAACTCAAAGTTGTTGGGGGGAATAGTGGTTATTGCTTTCAATGTAGCCTTTTCCGCATAATTACCATTTCCAACTTTTGTAAATACTCCATGGAATCACGCCTTTAGCTGATTTCCATCCTATTAAATAAATTTGAACCTTGTGCCCATTTGTTTGCAATCTTTAATTTCTTTCAGCTTGCAAAATGACGCTTTAATTGTGTTATTCACTTTTGAAACAAAAAAAAAAAAGAAAAAGAAAAAATAAGTTTTAAATGAATTTACTTCACTTTTCTTTTTCAAAATAAAAGCGAAACTTTCCTTTGAGTTGTGAACAACAGAAGGAACATCAACAACTATCAAAGATTATGACAAGAAGCTCTTCTATCCCCAGTGAAGAAGCTCTTCTATTCCCAGTGAAGAAGTTCTTTTATCCCCAATGAAGAAGATCTCCAATCTCCAGTGAGGAGGTTCTTCCATCTCAATAAGAAAAGATGTTTATCTTCCCCAGAGAAGTTTAAAACATGCAACACCATTTATCACCTGTGTTATCTACAACGTGTTGAAAAACATTTGCCAAGTATCTGGTTGTATTGCGACGTCGGTCCCTCTCCAGTATATACTCCTCTGTCTGTCAGTATTGTTAACATGCATGCGACATTCATGACATTCATCATTCATACATATTTGCATCATTTATGCATTCTTGCATTTTTCAATAATTACTTGTTTAGGATATATTTATCCTCAAAAAGAAAAAAGAAAGGAAAAAAGAAAAGAAAAAGAAGCAAGTATGGGCATGTCATCTCTCCAGTAGGTTGTCACCCATAAGCAGAAAGAACATCTTCTTTCTCCAGTTCCCCACTGAGATCATTCCTCGTGGAAGAAGGTTGTTTTAGTTTTCTCCTCTCAAAACAAAGGAGAAAATCCCCATTTGAGTTCATTCCTCATGGGTACAAAGTCTTGTTTGACTGTTTCTTTCCAATTCATTCTTGGTTAGAACCTTGTCTTTACCAGAGATTCAAATTCCGATTCCTCAAATAGAGTCGTGAAAAAAAACAGACCATAAACAATAGCCTCATCATCTGAGCAGCTTATGTTTCTTTCAAAAAATTTTCCTCTCAAGGAAATCAATCATGAAGACCATTTGACAATCAGGGCCTTATTACTGTTCACAAGGCTGAATAACCAGTAATTTCCCTAGCAAAGTCTCCAGAAATCATTTTATCACTTGGCTGATAATTGATCATGTCTTCAAAACCACTATCACGAGGCTGGTAGTCGGTAACTTTTGTTCTGGTTATATTATTAAACATGTCTATCCCAATGCTGATAGTCGATAATATTAACCGAACCTTTGAAACTCTTTTTTACCTTGTCAAGTCTATCACCATGCTGATAGTCGGTAATACAGTTTCATACCTTTCACCTTCGCATTATTAAACAAGTCTATCCCCATGCTGATAGTCGATAATGTCGATAGGTAAGCTTTTCTTACAAAGCTATCATTCCCCGGTGGAGCATACACTTGCTTTCCCGAACAAAACGGATTCTCTTCCTAAAACGGATTGGGACATCCTTCCCCAATCTCTTTTCCCCAGCGGAGTCAGTTCTTGATATCCCTCGGTAAAGATATCCTTGCATCATTCGCAATTTTGGTATCTTAGGTCCAAAATTCGCGTCCTCTGATATTTAAGTCTCTTCTACCCTATCAAAACGAAGATTTTCAATCTTCATATCTCAGGTTGAAGAAACTTAAATAGGGGCATCTGTCATACCCCAATTTTTGACCTAAGATACCACCTCATATCATCTGCATATGCATCATTTGCATCTCTAACAAACTGCATAGCTTGTGTTTGCTACTTGTGACTCAGCAGGATTTAATCAAGAGATCACTCATCAGTGCAAGAAACAGTCAATTAGGGTTTTGTTCTCCCTTCATCTCAAATGAATCATCTTCATCTACAATCAATATTTGGTCCTCAGAGATTCATTTCAACAAGCTCAAAGGATCTGAATCGACTGAATTAGGGTTTTGACTGAAGACAACATACTCTTGACTTTTGCTCAGGATTTGATCTAATGACTTGGGACATGATATCAAGACCTCAAGTGCATCATTTTGACTTAATCCATTGGCTCATAACATCTTCTGCACAAAGATTGATCAGACAAATCCTCAGATCAGGGTTTTGAACTATCAGGGACTGAAATCAGGGATCACATTTGGGAAACCCTAAAAACCCCCAGGAAGTCAATCAAAGGTTTCAATCATCCTCAAATAATCCCTATGACAATATACAATGGAAATTGTATCTCAATTCAAGATCCACAGGCATCAATTTCATCAGGTCGACAATTAGGGTTTTTGACCTAATTCACTGAACAACTGACTTTTTAATCAGGACATGGTGCCACAACTCAAACCATGGCTCAATATCCTCTAATGCTTCAATATGATCCATTCATACCACTCATTTGGTAAGGATAGCCTGTTTCATTTGAAATCTCCAGAAACGCGATTCGTTTGAAAAAGTCAATTGTACAAGATCACCTTTGACTTTTGGGGAATTTTGGTCAACCATGACTTTTGAAGTTTTAAATCATCAATATATGATATATGAAGTCATTTGATCAAGAAAAATCAAGAAAATCAATCAAGAATCAAAAAGTCAAAAGTTTGACTTTTCATACTTAGAAAAATTTCTAAGTGTTTTTCATGGTTTTTTCCAAACTTTGAAAGGGAATTTCTCAAAATTTCACCTACAAACTGAAAAAAACTTCCAACATGAAAGTTGTAGATTTTGATCCAATAAACAACTTTGACACATATAAATGTTTTCCAAAAGATCAACCATTTAAGAGATATGGAGCTTCAAAGTTGGTACTTTTTGAAAACTTCACTTAAAATCTCACTTTCTTCAAAGTTCATGGAACTTTTTCACCCATTTCCTTAAGAGACTTGAGGAAGCTTTTAACTAGGCTTTTGAAGTATGTAACATGAGCTTTCCAAAATGTCAAAGAGCATGAAAAAATATGGAGTGTAGCTATGATTTTGAATTATGCATTTAGTGATCATTTTCACTTGAATTTTCACCATTTTTCACTAAGTTTCAAGACTACATGACCTATAATCCAAGCAATGATGCAAAGAGGCAATAATTGAAGATATTTTCTCTGATTTGAGATCAGAATGGAAGAGGATAAGAAGCTTGAGTTTTAACCATGGTTTGGTCACTTTAACCATTTTGCATTAAATGTAAAAGATTCCTTTTTATCTCTTAAGCCAAATCATCAAACTTTGATCAAGTTGCAAAGCTCTGAGTTCAGACTCTTTGGCCTATAAATAGAGGTCCAAACTCCATTCAAAATCACACCAAAGTCACACAAATTATAGGCTTTCTCTTTCTTTCTTAGAATGCAAGTTTCTTAAGTTTCAAAGAGATAAAATGCTCAACCTCTAAACCTTTGAATTTCTGACCAAAGTGATGCTTCCCACAAACCACAAACATCATATGGGATGTGTTTGATCCACTCACACACTCCAAAAACATCTCAAACTCAAAATCACTACCTCACTTCTCAAATATGCATAATCTAAGCCTTATCATGCCAAAATCCATTCAAGATCATTTCTGTCCAAAATAACACTTCTAACACCTCACATATATCACATATGAACTATCCAAACACTCACATATGATCTGTAACCTCATAATCTTCAAATTCGATTCACACTCCAAGGTTATGCAGATCGGGTACCACAGCTTAGCACAGATGAATTCATATGGTTCCAAGCATCCAGACACCTTCCATAATCATCATTGAAGCTATTCAGATTGGTACAAAGCATCTGTAACATCTCCAGATCAAAATCCAATTCTCAGTTTGGCCGTTTTTGAGGTAAGTGCACTTGAACTTCAAACTCATACTTGCACGCATCATAAATGAAATATGAGCATACCATCTTGTTTCTGCACCTATGAGGATCATTAACCCTCAATCAATTGCATCATAACATGATCATACACGATTTCACATTGAATTTCAGTTCTAGGGTTCTTCGTGTTCATCAGAAAATTGATAGTCTTAGAGTGAAAATAAATGAAATTAAATGCTATCATCATGTTCCTCGTCCAAAACCGAGCAAGATAGACCCTTCACTTGATCAATTTGGTTCAGTTTCAAGAATTTTCAAAATCAAATGGGGATGGTGTTCTTGGCGCCATTTTCTGTTCATAAATTTCAAATATCAGTTTTCAAATATAATTAAACGAAGTTGTTATAATAACAAGCTGCGCGCGCAGCTGGGTTGGCAAGTGTTTTGGCTGGTAAACACAAGGGCGTGGGTTCAACACCTCTAGGGACCAAAACCATTTTTTTTACAACTATTTTTCTTTCATTTTTTAACAAACTTCATCTAATTAATTAACCATTCAATTTAACTTATTTTTTCTTCATTTTTTACACACTTATTATTTTATATATGTATTTTATGAATATCAAAAAAAATCACAAAAATATATTTGTTTAATACATTTTTAATTAAGTTTAAAATAACATATTTTTAAGTGTTTTTTAATACTTTTAAATATTGTTTTTCACTTGATCTTTAAACTTAAATCACTTGTAAATATTTTTTGAACAAACCCTAATCATCTAAGTGTTAATTGAGGATGATCTTTTGATTAAATTGACTTCTTTCAAAATTCAAATCGTTTTAAAACGAGCGATCGCGATTCTTTTCAAAAACAATAAACCATTTCTTTTTGAAACTTTTGATTAAATCTTTTAATTGATCAATTGGTTTTCAAAATGATGTGGGGCCTCTCGAATATTAGAGAGTATAAGACCCACTCTTCTTCTTTTTACAGTTTTTCTTTGTACAGAAAACTTTTTCAAAAACAATACTTTTCAAACTGTTTTTAAAACAATAAATCTCACATCTTTTTTCAAAACCATCCACCCTGTTTTATGAAAATAAAACAGGGGCCTCTCGATTATTAGAGAGTATAAGACCCACTCCTTTTTCTTTTTACACAGTCTTTTTATTCAAAATAAATAAACTTTCTTTCAGAACAAACTTTCAAACAGTTTTTCAAACCTCGCGTCTGTAAATAAAACAATCAACCATGTTTTGTAAATATACCATGGGCCTCAACGTAGGTATAAGTCCCAAGCCCTTTTGTACATACCCACTCAAGTACATGAAATTAGGTATTTCATTGTACGCCTTTTGTACATATCTCGATCAGTTTGTTTTTAACTTTAATAACAAACCAAAAATGAAGGTTTCTTTAAATCTTCCCAAAAATACCATGGGCCTCCACATAGGTATAAGTCCCGAGCCCCTTTGTAAATACCTGTTTACATAGCTTTGAATAAACTCAAGTGGACCTCTCCTTGAGTATAAGTCCCGAGCCCCCGTGTATACAAATGGATCATGCTTACAGGTATATTTCCTTCATAAACTCCATTATATACACACACTTTGTCATATATATAATTGTTCATGTTTGTTCATATTTGTTCATACTTGTTCATGTTTGTTCATATGTGTGATATGTGTGCTTGTTCAACTTAGTACAACACTAGGTTCCCCATGGCCTCCTATTGGGCTTCGTGCAAAGAATCTCCCTAGTTTAGGTTAGGACATAGAGTATGGTTTCCCGGTGAAATCGCTCTAAGAGCTCAGACCAACTATACCATGCCTCCCCTTGGGCTTTGTACAAACGAGTGACCCTCCCATAGCCTCCTCTTGGGCTTACAATGCAAGGACCCTCGATAGTCCCTCCCATAGCCTCCTCTTGGGCTTACAATGCAAGGACCCTCGGATAGCCTCCTCTTGGGCTTCGTACAAGGACCCACGGGCTTCTTATAAGCATCCCCAATATCCAAAACCAACTACCCTAGGAGATTAGACATTTTTCATCTCTATGCTAGGAGTATCTCTTCTATATCATCACAAACAATCAATCAATCAAAATCAAACTTTTTTTCCACAAGGCTGGCTAATCAATCAAACTGTTTTACCACCGTACTGGATGATTAATCAAAGTTTTTGTCACAAGGCTGACTTCATTGAAACTTTTGCCACAAGGCTGGCTGATTAATCAAAGTTTTTGTCACAAGGCTGACTTCATTGAAACTTTTGCCACAAGGCTGGTTAAACAAACAAAAACATCTTTATCATTCTAAGCACCCTAAGTGGCATGGCCCCGGGCTTATAATGAAAAGATTTTCAAACAAAATTAAATAGATGTATGTGATGATATAGATTAGATACATCTAGCATTTAGACGACATTTGTCTATTTTCCTTTGCTTCCACTAGCATAAGTGGGAACTACGATTGCTCTGACTTTCTCAACATCCCTTTGAGAATACGTAGGCACAAGGTCGATCCTTGGCGAGCAAAATAAAACAAAAAAAAACCATTCAAACCTTAGCACCCGTAGACCCCGAGCTACAGATGCTCTGATTCCCTCTAAGGGATATGTATGCAGAGGATCGCGATGATCTTTGCGAGCATAATCAAACAAACACCTTAGGTCCCACCTATTTCACAAGAACCTCTCAATAACATGGAATGAAAAACAAAGCAAAGAAACCTATAGAGTACTATAGATACGTTGGGTGCTAATACCTTCCCTTCGTATAACCAACCCTCTTACCCAAAGATCTCTCCCCCCACTTTTTAGGTTATTGCAGCTTTTTCCCTTTTCCTCCTTTGGAAATAATAAAAAGTTTGGTCGGTACAAAAGAAAAATCATTTTTTTTGAGCACTCGAGCCCAAAGAAGGCATCAGGTGTCTCATCCACAAAAAGAGGAACAAAACGGTTTTTCGCCCGCGACAACTCCTTTCACAAAACTAGATCTTCACGTACTTCTTCTGAATACGCCTCCAGGCAGGTTTTTACTCCACCTCCTTCTATCCCTAAACCTTCTCTCATTTCACCTCCTTCTAACCCAAAAGTAAACTTCACTATACCAAATCCCTCTCCATCATCTTCTTCCACTCCCTTTCTAGACCCCACACCTCTGAGTATTCTTCCCCCAACTCCTTCTGATAAATCCTTCTCACCCATCCCTTTCATAAATACTCCATCTTCTTCTGAACCTATACCTTCTGTTACTCCATCCACATCAATCATTCCTTCAGATGTCCCTTCTTCCTCATCCATCACACCTCCACCTTCTTTGTCCCATCCCTTACCTACCAGAAAATCCAAACCTTATTGTCTTCTCTACCCTGACTACAAATTCACCTTCAATCTGCCTGAACCTGAACCCTATACCTACCTGGAATTATTCAGACATGAGGTGATTAGCAGTCTAGACCTTCTGAAGGATGCATTCCTAAATGGTCTGGATGATGTATCTACAAGAAGTCTCTGGAGAAGCTTTCGTAAGGATTCTCAAGTAGAAGCAATGGGAGTACAGAAGAGACTAGTGGCTGCTGCCCCTGGTTACCCTGGTTATCTGCTGGAGAATGATAATGGTATGTACTACCATCCTCTCAGAAACTGTGTTGCTGCTGAGGAGAAGCCCTTTGTGGATGAATTGGAAGTAGCTAGATTGGCTGCTGCATTGGAACCTAATCCTTGCAGGGAAATTGTGGTCTGGAGACCTCAATATCCAATTCTGCTCGGGGATTTCAAGACCCTCTTTGACTTCCTGATGGAAAACCCTTCTAAGAAAGACCCAAGCTTGGTCATTCCAGAAGTTGTTGACCCACCAGAAGTTGAAGGTCCTTCTTCCCCCAGGAATCTAGCTGCCATTCTTCAGGCACTTGAGAATGGAGATTCTGAGATTCCAGCTGCAGAATATGAAGATGCTTAAATGCAAGAAGCAGATGCCGAAGATCATGTTGCTGAATCAGTTCCTGTTAAGGAAATCCCTGCAAATGATCTCTCAATGGAAGCTACAGATCCCAATGCCATCCCAGTGGATAGAAGCTGTGAAGCTTCTTCTGTTGAACCTTCCCGTCTTGCAAAGACTCTGGAAGTTCTTCAGAAGAACCAGGATGAGCAATGCTTAGTCAATGCTGAGTTTAGAGCTTTCATAGAGAAGCAGAATGAGCACAACAATGGGGTTCAAGAGATGCTGGCCAAGATCTTATCAAAGCTAGGGTCATCTTAGATTGAGTCTTAGTTGTTTTGTTTTTTGCTTTTGCTGCATCTGCTTTGTGCATCTTCTCTTCCTTCTCTTCATGTACTTCTGTACTTGTCTGTTTGAACTTCAATGAAAATCATCCTTTTCTTTTGTGTGTTTGTTTTTGTTTTTATCTGAATCTTTTATGTTTTTTGATGATATGACAAAAAGGGGGAGAAATATGTGATAACTGATTTAATTTAATCAGTTGCTTTACTAACAGAACTTGCAAAGTTCTATGCTTTTAAGTTGTGTTGTTGCAGGAACTGAAGATCAACATAAGAAGCAACAAGATGAGGAAAAGCAATTCTATGGAGAATCAAGCTCTTGGATTCTTGAAGCAAGCTGAGTGCTATGAAGCTTCAGAAGCAATAAGGAAGAATGTTCAGATATTCTGATGATAGAATATGCTCTGAAACATTATGTCTATGTGTTCTGACACATACCATATGGCTCTGATACATATTATGTGTTATGAAACATACTCTATGTTCTGACTCTTTCATGTTGACTTTTGTTGTTTAGTTTTGTTCTGTAACATTTCAGGATGTAGAGATGCTCTGATGATGCTCTGGTACATTCAACAATGTTCTGATACATTCTAGCATGAAGTGATGAAAGAAGAAATTCAAGCTCTGAAGCTGTCCTAATGGAAGCAGAAGTCAGAAGCTGTGAATGTTCTGAAGATCAAAGAAATTCAAGTTCTGAAGCTGTCCTAATGGAAGCAGAAATCAAAAGTTGTGAATGTTCTGAAGATCAAAGAAATTCAAGTTCTGAAGCTGTCCGATGGAAGCAGAAATCAGAAGCTATGAATGTTCTGAGGATCTAAAGAAATTAAAAGTTCTGACGCTGTCCTATGGAAGCAGAAATCAGAAGTCATGAATGTTCTGAAGATCAAGCACATGTGAACGTCTCTACTGAAATACTCAGGGAAGTCTTTTATTTATAAAATTCTTCTAGTATTAATTTCAGGGGGAGATAATTCATCTCAGGGGGAGATTGTTAAATCTCAGGGGGAGACACATTCACATGCTTATGCTATAGCTGTGTAATTGTCTTTAGCCGTCTGCTCTTTCTGATCGCAAATTCATATCATTTATATATGTTTTTGTCATTATCAAAAAGGGGGAGATTGTTAGAACAAGATTTGTTCTGATCAATATTCTTAGTTTTGATGATAACAAGGATATGAATTTTGTGTGAGATAATGTGGTACTCTAATACATTGCAATTTCCCTTTCAGGAAATATATAAAGAGTATGCACAAATCAGCGCTCAGAAGCTTTGACTCAGAAGGTTTAGCATGCAACATCAGAACATGGTCTGGCAAGACATCAGAAGATGGTCAAGGCAGAATCAGAACATGGGTCTATGAAAGCATCAGAAGAACTTGAGTTCAGAAGCAGAAGCACTGAAGTTCTCATGGTATCACGCTCATAAGCACTTCAAGGTCAGAAGACAAGAAGATGCTTTGCACCAAGCTATTTGACTCTGATGATATTCAAACGTTGTATGCACAAACATCAGATCAGAAGCAAGTACAGGTGGCAGGCTACGCTGACTGACAAAAGGAACGTTAGAAGCTATTAAAGGCAACGTTAGTAGACACAGCGTGAACAAGGCTCGAGGTAGTTGACAAAAGCGTGAAACATTAAATGCAATGCTGTACGGAATACGCAAAGCATTAAATGCTCCCAACGGTCATCTTCTCAAGTGCCTATAAGTATGAAGTTCTGATGAGAAGCAAGGTTACCAATTCTGAACGAACTTATTCTGAAAAACTTGCTGAAACGCTGTTCAACTCAAAGCTCAGAAACTTCATCTTCATCAAAGCTCACTACACTGCTGTTGTAATATATTAGTGAGATTAAGCTTAAACTTTAAGAGAAATATCACTGTTGTAATTATAGCTTTTCAGAAGCAATTGTAATACTCTTATTTGTTTACATTAATTTGTAAGTAACTAGAGTGATCAAGTGTTGATCAGGATACTCTAGGAAGTATTAGCTTGTGTCTAAGCAGTTGTAATTAGAGTGATCACATGGTGGTCAGGATACTCTAAGAAAGTCTTAGCTTGTGTCTAAGCATTTGTTCCTAGAGTGATCAGGTTGTGATCAGGATACTCTAGAAGACTTAGTCGTGGGCTAAGTGGAAAACCATTGTAATCTGTTACGATTAGTGGATTAAATCCTCAGGTGAGGTAAATCACTCCGTGGGGGTGGACTGGAGTAGTTTAGTTAACAACGAACCAGGATAAAAATAACTGTGCAATTTATTTTTATTGTCCAAGTTTTTAGACTACACTTATTCAAACCCCCCCTTTCTAAGTGTTTTTCTATCCTTCAGGAGCATGTGATGAGACTCATTCCATACTTTGATGAGATCACATTCGAGCATATTTCTAGAGAAGAGAACAATCTTGCTGATGCTCTCGCTACTTTGGCATCCATGTTTAAAGTAAAATGGGCCAATGACGCGCCTAACATTACCATCAATAGGTTGGATGAGCCAGCATTCTGCTTTGAGGCTGATGTTGAATTGGATGGTAATCTCTGGTATCACGATATCAAAAAGTTCCTCGAAACACAAGAGTATCCTTCCGAAGCGTCGGTGACTGATAAGAAGTTTCTGAGAAGGTTTGCAGCTGAGTTTTACCTTAACGGTGGGGTATTGTACAAGAGGCATCATGACGGTGTGTTGCTCCGATGTGTTGTGAAAGAAGAAGCTTCGAAAATAATAGAGGAAATGCATGAAGGCGAGTTTGGTACCCATTCTAGTGGACATACAATGGCTAAGAAGATCTTGAGGGCTGGTTACTATTGGTCCACTATGGAAACTGATTGTCATAACCATGTCAGAATTTGTCACAAGTTCCAGATCTATGCTGATAAAGTGCACGTGCCTCCCGTGCCTTTGAATGTATTGACTTCTCCGTGGCCTTTCGCAATGTGGGGCATTGATATGATTGGAGAGACTAAGCCTACCGCTTCCAATGGACATCGCTTCATTTTGGTTGCCATCGATTACTTCACCAAGTGGGTTGAAGCCGCATCTTATGCGAATGTCACCAAGCAAGTGATTACTCGCTTTATCAAGCACAACATAATCTGTCGTTATGGGATTCCTGAAAAGATCATTACTGATAATTGATCGAATCTCAATAACAAGTTGATGAAGGAGCTTTGTGAGTCCTTCAAGATCAAGCATCACAATTCTTCTTCGTATCGTCCAAAGATGAATGGCGCTGTTGAAGCGGCCAACAAGAACATTAAGAAGATTGTGCAGAAGATGGTAGTGACTTACCGAGATTGGCACGAGATGCTCCCTTTTGCTTTGCATGGTTATTGCACTTCTGTGCGTACATCGACTGGGGCAACTCCTTTCTCACTTGTTTATGGTATGGAAGCGGTATTACCAGGTTAAGTTGAGATTCCTTCCCTAAGGGTTATGAAAGACGTCGAGCTTGACGAGTCAGAATGGGTACAGAATCGATTGGATCAGTTGAACCTCATTGATGAGAAGCGTTTGGCAGCTATTGGTCATGGTCAAGTGTACCAAAAGAAGATGAGAAAAGCTTTTGACAAGCGGGTGCGACCCCAAAGCTACAAACCAGGTGACCTGGTACTCCAAAGAATCATTCTTCCTCAGGGCGATCCACGAGGCAAGTGGACTCCAACATATGAAGGCCCCTTTGTTGTGCAGAAAGTGTTCTCTGGCGGTGCCATGATGCTTGCAACGATGGATGGTGAGAACTTTCCGCACCCTGTGAACGCAGATGTAGTTAAAAAATACTTCGCATAGACCTGAAAAAAAAGAGAAAAAAAAGAAGAAAAAAAAAGAGAAGAAAAAAAAGAAAGAAAAGAAAATGAATCAGGCAAAAGAATGAAAAAGAAACAAATATACCAGCTAAGTTGAAAACCCGAAAGGGCGACTTAGGAAAAAAAGGGACAAAAGCGGACGACTACATCGTGCATACCACCTTGGCAATCACTCTTCATACATGCTTGGGGCTCCCGACCGAGGGATAAGCAAGACTCCGTGTTCTTGAGTTTGCGCCTGGCAGCTCAAATCCCTAAAGCATTTACAAATTCCAATCATTTTGTTTCGGGCTCCCGACCGAGGGATAAGCAAGACCCCGTGTTCTTGAGTTTGCACCTGGCAAAATTCATATCTCCTAATCCGCTCGTCGGATTCACTTGAAAATTTAACTGAAGCTTTGTACCATCATTACCAAGATTTCATATGTTCGGACCGAAGGCCAATTATGCACGGAAAATTCCCAGAATTTTTAAGGATCGTCGTGTTGTTTCGGTAAAAAGTGTGTTTTCGAGTATGTCGCACTCAGTTTGAAAATTCATAACTTCTTCGATTTTTATCGTATGAAGTCCATTACGGCGGCATTTTCTCAGAAATTTCGTTAGCTTCGATTCTTCGTCACACATGCTTGTTCAAATGTTGAGCCGAAGTTGGAGTTTTATCGATTTCTTTGAGCGGTACTCACAAAATTCTGCACAGTCGCGCCAGATGAATCGACGTTTCTCGTCATTCAAACGCACGTTTTTTTTCTTCATCGCTTATCGGATCGAGACGATTCTCGAGGCGAAGAGTCACGAATTTGGTCAGCTTTGGAGTGGCATTAGTTTCGTTCCGAAATTCAGAGCCGAACCGAGTTTCCTTAAAAACGAACCAAAATAAGACGCACCGAGGGCAATTTGGACATTTCGCGTTGACAATATATAAACATTTTGCTCTTCACAAATGAAGGGAGGACTCTCACAATTTCGATTCACCAATTTTTCACAAACACTTTCTCTCAACTCTCTCTCAATTCCCTTGGATCAAAACCACAAATCACATAAAACTTTCATCAAGATTCATCAATTTCCACCAAGATCAAGAACATGGATTGAAGAATCAAGATCGAAGTTTGAATTTCTCTTCCTCTCTCCATATAGAGTTGCACGCCTCTCTCTCTCTCTCTCTCACTTCGGATTTCGCGTTCGAGTTCGTGTCGCGTTCATGTCATGTTCGCGTTCGTATCGTGTTCGTGTTCGCGCTTCGGTTAGATCTTCATTCGATAAGCTTTCGGATCTTGAATTAAGTGCTTAATTGTTGATTATTATGTGAATTCGAATCCCGATCTACCTCTTGTTCTTGATTAATGGATGATTGATGATGATTGATCGGTGAATTTGCTCATCTTTTGCTCGAATTAGTCGTGTTCATGCGAATTGTGGTTGAATTAAGTGTTGATTGCATGTAATTGTTATCCGTTGATGATGAATTGTGGTATTTGTGTATGGATCCATGATTCGGTGTTGATTTTATGTGCATAATTGTTAATATTCATGTATGTTACTTGTGTCGCACTCAAAGTGTTTGTACAAATGCATGTGGTGCACTTTTGCTTGATAATTGTTTGGCTCGACGCGTCGCACTATGCATAATTAGGATAATTTTACTTGTGGACTCGTGCTAAATTCATACGTTGATGTTTGCTTGTGAAAATTGCCTATGGAACGATTTTGGATCGAGTGCGAATGGCTCCGGGGCCTTAAAAATGCATAAAAACTTGTTTTACTACGCCAGGAACCGGGTTGTCCCAGGCGGGAACCGGTTTCCCACTCAATCCAAAATTTTTGTCTCTGAGTTTTAGTACCAGGAACCGGGTTGTCCCTAGGTGGGTACCGGTTCCTGCGTTGTTTTTGCTCACTGGTTTGTGTGCCAGGAACCGGGTTGTCCCTAGGTGGGAACCGGTTCCCAGTTTTCTGCTTCTGTGATTTAGTACCAGGAACCGGGTTGTCCCTAGGTGGGAACCGGTTCCCAGTTTTCTGCCTCTGGTTTTTAGTACCAGGAACCGGGTTGTCCTATGCAGGAACCGGTTCCTGTGTGTAATTTTTGTGTTTCTCTTTTCTAACTTCAAACTTGCATAACTTTTTACTCGTAACTCCGAGTTGCACGTTCTTTATATCGTCGGAAAGCTTATGAGATGTACTATCTTACTAGATGCTTGATTTTCATTAATTTGTAGATCATTCATGTTTGATTTCTCTTTGATTTTTCATTGTCCATTTCATGTTTACCTTACTTGTCAGTTTCCTTTCGTTTTATACTAATAACACAATTCCGATTGCGATGTTTGTTATCTCTAACTTGTGTGCTAGTGTGCAAGGCTCTTGGATAGTCACCGATCGGCACTTATTACTTGTGTGTTCCGTTTCACTTGCGGGATACAATCCTATTCACTCGTATCGTGTTCTCATCTCAGAGACACGATCCCTTTTACTTTATATCTGCTTGTTTGGTTTGCTTGTTCCTCTTGCAGGTGTATTGTGGTTGTGCTCGACGCGCGTGTCGACCTTTGTGTGCTTTTGTGGCTAATCGGTGTGCTGACTATTTGCTTTTTGCTTGCTAGCTCGCTCACAGGATTCTACTTTCTTCGTCTTGCTTCACTTTAGTTTACGAATCATCATCCGTTTGGTATTGATTCTGTTTCATTTTATTTATCTCGCACTTTATCGCTTTCTCGCATCATCCTATAACATGAGAAGTAGGACCTAGACATTCATCTGGCCAAGCCCTCGAAAGAGGCTCTGTTTTTGTTGGTGTGTTTACATTTGTGCTTTGCGGCAGGGAGTCACGGTGTAATAAGTCCTATATGGCACTCCGTTAAGTCCTCATGGAAGGCATGCGGAAAGGGTTAGCAATCAACCCCCGCCTAGTCTCATCGAGTCTGTTCAGTATGCGCACGCTACGCGTTGCTCGCTTCTGAACCTGCACAAGATCTTGTTATCGAGTATGTCAGGAAAAGGGTTCATGTAGCCGGACCCCCGCCTTTCTTATAGCTCGCGTCGCTCGACGTTGATGCTCGGTGTACGCACGCACCGTTTTCCTTTATGATCCGTGACGGCTTGGTTGCTGAGAGGACTCCGCCCTCTTGTCTACGGCCCGATCATTTTCGCGAGGTCTAATGCTTGGTTGACTTGGGTTGAGTTGCTCCCCTTGACTATGGCGGGACCGCTTTTCTACCACTCGGTCAGTACCGTTGGTTTGTTTGCTTTACGAGCGGATGTTCGTTTGTGTGATATTATTGTTTGTTTCCCTTTTCCCTCGTAGGTTGACAGCTTAGCTTAGACTTGTACCCTTTGTATGATAACATTAGGTAGCAAGCTTTCCCCTTTAGCCTAGGTTTTCCTCATGCATACTTTAAAACACAAACCACACTCTTTGATTTTCTTTTCTTAAGAGCTTGTTATTTCCGCTCCATTCCCAAGCATAAGTCTCCAAAGGTCGAGCAGCGGAGTGTGAATGTAACTCGTTCACCTAAAAAACACAAGACAAACGGAAACTAGTTAGCCGAGCTACGGTACCTCTGATTCCGCAAAACGGATACGTAGGCAGCGGGGTAGGGCCCGTGCGAGTTTAATCCTTTCTTTTTCCTACATTCTGCATTCATTTTAGTCCAGATTAGCGTAGATTTGTTACACACCCATAGTTTTAGACACAGGCGTGGATACTATCGAGTACAATGGGCGCGAGGGGTGCTAGTACCTTCCCCTCGCGTAACCGACTCCCTTACCCTTTTTCTCTGGTCGTGAGACCGTTGTTTTGTTTTGTGGTTTGCTGGCATTCCCTTCATTTTCAGGATAAATATGTTAGTGGCGACTCTGTTAATTTTCGCGGGTAGCGACAGATAATCAACAAAGATAATGGATATTTAAGTCTAAACCCTTGGATTCAAATCATATATGAATGATGAATAATTAATGTGATGATTAAACATTGGTTTAGATGAATAAAATAATAACAAGTATCAAATCACATGGATATAAAATCAACAAGTATATGTACAAGACAAGGTTTAACATTAAAGTACAAAGCATGGATTAGAAAATCAACAATTATGTACAAAAACAAAGATTAATAATTAAGTACAGGACATGGATTGAAATCAACAAGTATGTACAGAGATAAACATGGATAAACAAAGATCAACATGTTGCAAATTTTTTGGTTAGGGTTTTAAACCTAAGGTTTTTTCAAATTAGGGTTTTAGAAATTAGGGTTTTGAAACATACACCTAAACCTAATTAATTTTAATTGTTAAATACCAATTTCTTTAAGAGAAATGGTCTGAGGGTACATAGATAAGTGAAAGACACTCTATCATAACCTTAAACAAGTATTCACAAAGTTGTACTAAGTCACTTTAGAAAAACATTCAAAAGGAAACATATTTTTGTTAATTTTTTTATATATTAAAAGACTTGTTTTTGATTAATTTTTAAATAATGATAAAATAAATATTTTTATGATTTTTTAACATAACATAAAAATAGACAATATAAATTAATCATACAAAAAATAAGGGATCAAAAATATTAATTTACCTATTTTTTTAATGATTTTTCAAAGTTTAATAAAAGTGAAATAAACTATTGATAAAAAAAATTAAGAATGTCTTTGTAGAGGTTTGAACCCAGGACCTTCAGATCACAAACCCAAAATATTACCTCTGGGCCAGCATGCTACAAGTGAAAGAGAAGTGAGCCCAATTCAACATAAGGCACAATCAAAGAGTAAAAATCAGAAGAAAAAAATAAAATAGCAAAAGGTCCGGGACGAGGAGGATTCGAACCCCAAACCCTATGGACACGCTTCATTCAAACACTCTTGCCAACTCTGCTACACGATTTAGTCGTTAATGGAATGACTCCAACATATTATATTTTTAAAATACGCGCCAAAATGAATTTTGGACTTCATCTTCTCCACTCAGATCGCGTGAACACAGTAACAACAGCATCAATGGAATCAACAGGAATTTCTCAAAACTCCATCAATTTGGGAAATGTAAAATACTGGAATACTCAGAATTCAACCACAATCACAAACACATAATTAACACAAACTAAAACATGTTCAAACACGAGAATTTATGGATTTTTCGCATGAACCCTAAAATTCATTTTTAAAATTAAATTATGTAAACAACTAATCAAGCCCTAAAACTTTAGGGCTATTGTTCCCTACATGTTTCGAAGTGGATTGGTAACAATAACTAATTAAAATGATGAAAAAATGTGTAAGCTCAAAGTTCAGTTTCTTACCTCTGAAAATGGATTTGTGTAACTCAATTTAGAGGACCTGGGAGTGTATCAAGGATCTGGACACCTTCTATGATCCTCTAGGAAGCTTTTGCAATGTTCAAAAGTTCTTGAAAATGCCTGCAACTAAGAACACGATTTCACCTTGAACCTGAAAAAGTTATGGTGAGTAATCTATAAAAATGGTGTTACAGATCAAATGCAGGTGTTTGGATAGCTTCTATATGATGTTTAAAATTTATCTAAACCATAAAGCCTCAAAACGCACAAGTGGAATTGATTTTTACAAGTTTGAGTTCAAAGGTTCTTTAATGGAAATTTTGAAAGATGATTTCTGGTTAAAGGCTATTGGCAAGTGTTTAGAGGTATGGTACAACTTCTATATGATTATTAGAAGTTGTTTGAGTGGTTAATTTGGCTTAGAAGTGTTTGGTTTGAAAAATGGCAAGTTAAGACCTTAAAAAGACCTTTAATGGAGGTTGAAAAGTGATTTTTGGTTTTGGAAGCTTTGAAAGGCTAAGGAAGGTATAGAAACCTTCTAAATGATGTTTAGAAGTTGTCTAAACCATTGGTTGACACCTAGAACTCTTAGGACAAGAATTCACTATAAAAGTGAAAAGATCAAGAAATGGAGAATTTCAAGTGAAGGTGGACTTGGAGAATTCTGGTGTGTCTGATCCAAGAAGAAAGGTCCTCTATTTATAGGGAAAATTAGGATTTTTGGATGGAAAAATTTCATAGTTTTAAGTTCACGTGTGACTTGTGTACCATCTTGCTTGTTTGTGAAGAAAAGAGAAAATTGTGTTCCCTAAGTCTTTGAAAATTATCTTCTTAATTCCATATCTCTCAAAATAATAATTTTTTGCAAAAAGTTCCTATGTGATAAATTTCTTGTCTTGCCAAGATATACAACTTTCATGTTGGGAGATTTTTTAGTGTGTAGGCAAAATTTGGAGATCCATGAATTATGTCAAAATACACTTAAAAACCCTAATTTGACTTTTTCTTGAATTTTTGATTCTTGATGAATTATTTGAATTTTCTTTGATCAAATGTCCTCAATATCCATAAGATGATGATTTGGATGCTTAAAAGTCCATGGTTGACTATTTTTCTCAAAAGTCAAAGGTTGACTTGCATAGTTGACTTTTTCCAATTGAATTGCAGTTTTGTGATTTTCAAATGAATCAAGCTTTCCTCTTGAAATGAATGATATGGATGGACTATAATGTTTATTTGTATGCCCTTGAATCATATTTTGAGTCTTGGAACTATCTCCTGATTAAAAGTCAACCCTCCATAGAAATTAGGTTAAAAACCCTAATTGGAGCTTCTAATGAACTTGAAGGTGATTGATCTTGTATTGAAACTTATTTGGGATTTGATTTTGATTGGAGAATCCTTTGAATTATAGAATAATGTTTAATTTCTTTGTGGGTCTCAAAACTCTAATTTGTTCAACTTCTCCTTGATCAGTCCTCTGTATCTAGGACACAAGCAACAAACAACAATACTTTTGTATTTTAGGTTGATAAAAGATAAATGCATGATGATTATAATGACAATGATGATCCTAATATTAAAGTTATGGTGGTATATCTGTGGTCAAAAATTGGGGTACAACATCAGTTCAGAACAATTCTTCCTACTCTGGGGACTACCAAGTCAGGGATGAAATCAATATACTATAGAATCAACACGAATCTAAACAGTCACCGTTTACACTTCTCACTTATACCCTTCCTATGATTAATACCTAAGACTCACCTAGGTATGAGGCCCTCCTCAAATCCCCTCAATCACAATCCCTTGTGACAAAATAAAAGAACAAAGAAAATCGGAAGACACTCTTCCAAGAAAGCCACTCCTCGATGCTTAAAAGATTACGAGGATGAAATAATCTCCTTGCTTAAAATATTTAGACATCAAACAACATTCAACACCTACAGATTTGTGAATATACACATATGGAACACACAGAAAAAAGGAATCTTAAATCCCTAAAATATATAATATTGGTGTTCCACCTAAAACTAGGTTACAACCCTTCTATTTAAAGATATTTCTTTGTTTAGGCTGGGCTTGAAATCGCAACGATGAGCTTCCAAAAATCTGCTACTTGATCTCCAAGAAAATAGGTCTTCAGTCCAATCTTTCCTATATTGTCTCCAATAATAGAAAGCGTGGAAATCTTCCGATTGAATCAATCTTGGTAAAAATATCAGCTAATTGATTTTCCAGAATATTCTGAGATGAAACATGAGATTCTTGTAGAAAATAAAACTGCCTGATTCACTTGCCAGATCATCTTTTGCAGTCAAGATGTCATGCCAGAATGTCATGACATCTTGCTCGACATGTTGAAATCTTAATGATAAGTCCTTTTGCATCTCTTCCAACATGATCTTTCTCAGTATGTTTTAGAAAAATGCATGCCAACCATCAAAGAACCTTCGCTTTGCTTGATCTTGCTGAGACTCATATGGTGCAACAATTACAGGTTTTCCCTTGTCATCTAATTTCTTTTTACTAGCTAAAGGTCAAGTCCTATGATAAACGAGAAACAATACTGAAATAAGGCTAGCATCTGCATTACGGTCAGGTATAGAACCCATAAAAACATGTGTTTCCCTAGAAATCATTAACGAAATAAGTATATGGGAAGCATATATCTTTGTTTCTTCCTCAAGTATAGGAGGTTCTTGTATAAATTCATGGTTCCCCAACAATTCTGGCTACGAGATTCTGATGATGGGTTGAGAAGCTTCTAGCTCTTGTTACTTCTGCGTTATAGTTTCTTTGGGTGGCATTGTTATGACTTTTTGAAGGTTTGAAGCTTGTGATTATGCTGAAGAAGAAGGAAGCAAAGGTTTGTTGTAAGAAAGCGTAGAAGTTGAAAAAGCATTCAAAATGTGAAAACTGTATTATTTATAGAGAAGGGAAACAACCGTTTGCACTTCAGTGGAGTTAAAGTGTTTAAAGTGAGTGGGGCACGTTGAAGTCTATAAGAGGTTGCGCAGGAAGTTGCATAAATAACTTTACACCTAGATAATTGGAGTAATCATCAGGTATGGTCAGACACGTCTTTATGAGATGTTTGGAAGACATTTATTGGAATTTCACAAAAAATGTCCATTTCTCCAAGAGTTTCGAAATAAACATTTCTTGGGGGGAATTTGTTAGCTGATAATTTTGACGACTGAGAAAGTATTAAGTTGAAATAAAGATGTTGGAATAAAGGATTTATTTCGAAGATAAGTTCAAGACTAACTTATGAAGATATACTTAGAATATATTTGGAGCTTTCGAGAAGGATTGTTTCGATGGTCACGTTGGTTGGTTCGGTGTCTCGAAAGGAAGAAGACTTAAATTTATATGATCGAACTTATCCAAAAAGGATGAGTGGAAGCCTTAGAAATGAGAAGAATGCAAGCAGCGAACGTGGCATTCTGTTAAGAAAAGGTCGTTATTTTCGACCTAGTATAAATTAATATCTTAACATTAGGATTTAGTGTGTTCAACTCTGTACAAATTACACTCAATAATACTCAAAGTACCAACATATATCGATAAATAAGTTTCAGAGAATGTGTGTATGATTCACCACAATTTACTTGAATTACTAGTTTTTATCTTTACCAAAGTCTTTTAGAATTCTTTTACCTTCGACTCCAAGTCTTTACTTTACCAAGGGTTAATACTACTTTTCACCACTGTAATATAGGCGAAATTCGCTTTACCCCCCTGGTAATTTTTTTTTCCTTTCCCCTCTGTAATATTTTTTTTGTTTGGATTACCCCCCAAAGCGTGTAATTTAAACACCAAATCTGGGGGGGGGGGATCAAACTAAAAAAATTACAGCGGGGAAAACTTTTCACCACATAGTATTTTTATATTTCAAGGGGGTGTTCGAAAAAAAAATTACAGGGGGAAAAAGCGAATTTCGCCTATATTACAGGGGGGTTTTGTATATTTAACCCAAGAAACAATTATTATTATCTTTTTTTATATGTGTAAAAAGTCAAAAATTGACAATTATAAACGAGCAAAGAGAGTAACAATGATAAAAACTTCACCATATATACTGAAGTGTCGGTGTTCTTGGAACCTTGTTTAGCGGTGGATTCTATTGGAATTAGTAGCGTTTTCTTAGATAATCTTTAGTTATTTTTCTTTTGGGCCTAGGCCCTCTTTTGTTCCAAAAAAAAAGAGTAACAATAATTATAGATATCATTGGTACGTGTAAAAAGTCAAAAAATGATAATTATCTATGAAGCACCGGATACGCACTCGTACCGTGGTACTTCATTTTTTTTCATGATTCAGTTTTGAGTGAAATTTGTGACTTTTTTTAAATATTAATATAATATATTTATGTATTGTAATTTCTTGTTATTGTATCTTAATTTTTTGACTAACTTTTATAGTGATATTTTGTTGTGATTCTAACAATCTTGTTTTTTACTCGTACATTTTTTAGAAAAATCTTATGTTTTAATAACGTACCCGTACCTTATTTTTTAAAAATGTTGTATCCCGTATCAGTACCGGTACTCGCAAAAATTACCGTACCCTTACCTATGTATCATAGAAAATTATAAAAAAACAAGGGGAGTAATGAATAAAATGTCAACGTAGAATTTTAAATAATTAAAAAAATAAAATATTCACGCTAGCATATCTAGGATTAAAGAAAATAAAATAAAAAACAAAAAAACACTAAGTTAGTACGCCACTAAGCACGACACGTAGGCAATGAAGTGTGTCATTTCACTTAAAGGTCTAAAACAACATAATCTCTAAATGACTAAGCTAAATTCACAATTTTTTTACAAAGGATTAATTAGAAGTCGCCTACATGACAAAGACAAAAATTTATTATCCCTATATTTTATTTGCCATAAACAAAGTAAAAAAGTTGAAAGGTGCATTTGTAAAATAATAACATTTTTTACACCGAAAAATAATAAAGAATTCATTTTAAATCAATTTTATTTGTTAAATTAATACTAAATTTAAAAAGGAAGGAGTATATTACATCATTTTAGCTCTTTCAAACAAAGACAAATTCATATGTAGATTAGTACAAAAAGCGACAGGTAGATTATGTCATTTATTGTCATATACATTGAATTATAAAAAGAAAAAAACATTGTTGATAAGGCATTCGGTGCAAAAACAAAAAATAATATTGGGAAATGAGAATGGATGAGGATTCCATATGTTTGGCCATAGTACTTTGTGGAGAAAGAATATTTAGTTTTTTTATTGCTAAGAGAAGATGAGGTAGTATGGAAATATAGAAAAGTACGAAAAATGATAGCTATTTTGAAAGATTTAAAATGTATCGTATTAATTCCTACAAAAAATAGTCTCTATTTAATTCTTTTCAAAATTCAATTGAGTTGTATTAGTCCTCCTATCAATATTTTTTTTAAATCGATTTGTTTCTACTTTTGAACCGTGACTGAACTGCTGATGTGTATTGTTTTTTACTTACGAGGACTTATTAGTTGAACCAAGGACCCCCAGGTAAATGAGCAATATGCTCAACCACTATATTAATGTATTAACCTGTATTTGTCTTACAAATAAGACTTATATCAATATGTTTTTTCGTTATTTTTTAATTATTAACAATACTTTATACATTTTGATCTCTAATGAAAAAATTTCCTTAAGATAGTCCCATTTGTTCAAAATTTAATCGGGTTAACATTTTGATCTTTTACAAAATTTAATTCAGTCATGTTAGTCGAATGCACTCAATCATACATTATAGTTCCATTACATTGGAACCAAGCAGCAAAACATTATCATAAGATACGTTATAGATATACCTTCAAAAATATTTTTCTCCTTAATTAAATATTTTTAACTTTTTTTAAATTTTTTAGATTTGAAGAGGTAACAATGACGTGACAATGCTACTTCACGTTACATCATACATTTTTGCCATATCGCATTAACAAAATAATTAATTTTAAAATATAATTTAATATAATTAAAAAAAATTATATTATTTATCAAATAATTAATACGTGTCACATGTCAATATATAATTGAACAGTTCATATAGAGCAAATAAATTTTTTTTATATCCAAAGTAAATTTATGCCAAAACATAATTAAATTAATTTTTGCATAATAGCATTACAATACTTCTCTAAATTATTTACTGCTCTTTCTTATATATATTCTTCTATCTTTTTCTTAAACTAAACAATGCATCTAAATCATTTTATTCATATCTTCTTAAACATTGTGTCATCTCTTTCTCTCTTTTCAGTCTTTCCTCTCAACCAACCTAACCGTTATCACCGAAAGAGTTTTCACAACTTTTTCTTGGCTGTTAATAGTAATGTAATATTCCATAAATAATTGTAACTTCTTAGGTTTCAATTGGTTCAACATTTTTATTTAAATTTTGATATTCGGCCTTGCGACTGAATAATCCTAAGAGACCAATCCTACCGTCCATTTGCGGGGACCCCGTTTAAAGCTGGAGCAAAACTCTCTTTGGACTAGCCCTACACATGGATTATTTTCTTAATAACCATCAAGTGCTTCAACTTGAGGGTTATTCAGAAGAAAAAAAGTTTATAAAAGCATATCACTCACTTTATATTCCTTAACAATTTATTTGCTTCATATTTTTCCTTCTTTCATAACAATTTCCTCTTAATCCAAGCATAACAAATTTCACACTTTCATAGCTCAAATTTCAAACTCTTCAAATTCATTGTACAACTTTATTGTAAAAGATGGAAATGGAATCAAATGCTTAGTAGACTCAGGTTTATCAGAGGTTCCAAAAATATACATACACCCATAATCAAAAGAATCAACAAACTAGACTCAAAACCATGTGAAGTTCAACCTATTGATTTGTGAAAACTCAATGGACTAGAACATGAAAAAGTGGTGGATGAAATTCTTAGAACAACTGAGACACTTGGATTCTTTCAAGTAGGGAATCATTGTGTTCCTTTAGAGTTGTTGGAATCACATAAATATTAACACACTCTTTCTTCAACTTGCCACCATAAGAGAAAGTTGTTTACCGCAATAGTGGGAGTCCATGTTTAAAGATGAGATATGAAACTAGCTTAGTTCCTGAGGTAGAAAAAGTGTTGGAATGAAAAGTTTATATCAATATGGTTTACAATAGTGATGAAGATGCTCTTTAATGTTGGCCTAATATATGCAAGTAAGTCCATATTAAATTATTGGAACATATTAGAAATGATTGGTTTTATTGAATTATTATTTCGCTCTATTTGCAGGGAAGTTTCACTTGAAGCTATCATCAAAGATAGTTAGAGAAATCTTAAAATATTAATTGGTAAACTTGGAGTGAAACTAAATGAGTCAAAATTGGAGAGTCTTGTTGGTATGAAGATGGTTAACATGAACTACTATCCCGCATGTCCAAATCCAGAAATGACAGTCGGTGTAGCGCGTCACTCAGACTCAGGAACTATCACAGTCCTTCTTCAAGATGGATTTGGTTGATTGCAAGTTAAAGCAGAAGATGAGTGTAATGATGGAAAAGAAGTTGGCTTGAAATTACACCAATCCATGAAGCTTTAGTCATCAATGTTGGTGATGCTTTAGATGTTTGATATATCTTTAAATTTAAAATTATACTAATGTACTTTGCATCATTACTAATAATTCTTTTGTATTTTACTTAATGGTACTTAGGAATGGAAAATCTAAGAGGTTTGAACACGGAGTAATGACAACTTCCACACAATTAAGAGTATCAGATCCAATGTTCAGTCTTCCTATGTCTACTGAGAGGATTGGCCCATTTCCAGAATTGGTGAAGAAAGATGGATTTTCTCGTTATAGAGATGTCATTTGGCAGAATTATATGGATAAAAACTTTAGGACTTCTCATGATGGTAAAAAGACTCTTTGATTTTGCAAAATTCAACTCTGCTTAATAATTCTACAAAAGAGAGTGTGAAGTATGAACCAGTAATTTATGTTTCCTTTCTCATTTCATTGTAAAATAAAATGAGAAAGGAAACATAAACTCTTGGATCATACTTCATACCCTATATAGAATTATTAAGTAGAGTTGGTTTTTGCAAAATCAAGTGTCTTCTTTCCATCATGAGCAGTCCTATAGAAATTGTCCATGTAATCCTGCCACAAGACTTCTCTATAACCAGCAAATCTATCTTTCTTCACCAATTCTGGAAATGGGCCAATGCTCTTAATAGGTTTAGGAAGAGTGAACAATGGAGCTGACACTCCTGATTGTGTGGATGTTGTCATTATTGTGTGCTCAAAAATCTTATACTTTCCATTTCTAAGTATCTTCAAGTAAAATAGAAAAGGATTATTAGGAATGATGCAAAGTAACATTAGAACAATTTTCATACATCTTCTTAAAATTTTATATATGTTATAATTTTAAATTTTATAGCACATGACAAATATGAAAAAAAGGTGTATTTGTGTTGGTCTGTGCCCTTTTCAGATACTAACACAAAATTAAATTTAATATATTATAATATTAAAATTACTATCAGTATCATCGTATTAATATTGTGTTTAAAATTTACGTGCTTCACAGATATTAGGTTTAAAGATAAAAAACCTCTAAGGCATCTCCAACGTTGATGACTAAATCGCCATGAATGGATAGAATTTCAAGCCACTTTTCTTTTCCATCATTATTCTTATCTTCTGCTTTGGCATACAATCCACCAATTTCGTCTTAAAGAAGCATTGTGACAGTTCCTGCATCTGAGTGACGCCCTACTCCAACTGTGAGTTATGGATTTGGACATGTTGGATAGTAGTTCATGTTAACCATCTTCATACCAATAAGACTCTCCATTTTTTACTCATCCAATTTCACTCGTTTAACAATTAATATTTTCAAGATGTCTCTTCCTATCTTGGATGATAACTTCAAATATTCAAGTGCAACTTTCCTGCAAATAGAGAGAAATAAATAATTGAACAAAATCAATCATTTCTAATATGTGTGTTGTTTTGTGGTAATTCTTATTTTATTTTATAGTAACTATAGAAGGTAAAGAAAAACACAAGAAAGGGGTTTGAATGGGGTTTTCAAAACTTTGCCATTTTTAGTAAAATATTCGTTTAAGATACACATTAGCGTATGCAATAAAGAGAAAAGGTGATTTAGTACTGTCCACCTGCCAAGGTGATTTCTCCTTAGAAAATGACTTAATCCACTAATCAAAGATATGATTACAGTTGCATGGGCCAACTGTTGGTGACTAACAACAAAACAAATGTTTAAGTACATACAACACAAAAATGTTAAGTAAGATCTAAGCAATAGCTCCTTGCTCTTACAAGATTCTACAAAGATGTTATTGCTATTTGTTGATGTGATGATGGATTAGATGTTGTAAAATAATTGTATACTACTTGTTAATAAATGACGTGGATGTGTTGTGAAGTGGTGAATCGTGTATGACTTTATTCTCATATACTAGTAATCATACACTTTCTTATATTGTTATGGTATCTCACCCCTTCCTTCTTGTTCTCTTCTGTGGGTTTTGTTTAACTCTTTCTCTCATTTCCTTTGGAAACAATAAAGTATGATGGTGACTCTGTTAAGTTATCTGAGCTAAGTCAATCAATGGCTTTAGTCTCACAAATTTCAACGCTACCGAAAAGTGGAGACTATGATAGGGATCTCATTATTCCTACGAAGGGTTGACCCTATTTTTAATGTTGTTATTATTATTTCCATTATAACCTGCCTACGTGAATACTTGTTATTTTTGGTGGGTTGTATTGGGAAACGGCGTGATTCCCCCTTGTGGTGAGATAAATCCTAACCTGGATTTGAGTGCACTTATTATAAGAGATGGTAAAGTCATTTTGATCTCGAGGGAGTGATCCCAAAGAATTTAATTTGAGATCCATCACCCAGTTGAGGCCTCTTTGAAAGTAATCTTTGTTGGCCAAGTAATTGGAAAGACATCGTTACGTTTAAACTAGTTGTAGAAGTTGGGGACCTAGAAACATTTTAACCATTCTTGGCCATTAGAACGTAGTGTGGAAACTGTATATGTATTAAATTTGAGAATGGTTGTTACACGATACTACACTTGAATGAGGTATTCCAAGAATATTATCCAAACAAGCAAGTGAATTGCGACATTTAATATCTAAGTTAAACTGGTCGAATCTGGGAACTTTTTAGAACCTTGTTCTACAGGTACAAAAATAAACCATAGTACACACCTTTGTGATGGTTAGACCTTTGGCTCCATGCTCATGAAGTTAACCCTTTAAAGTCGTTGTTTTTACTATGATTGCATTGCATCCCTTCATGTATCCATGCATTTTAAAACCAAAATTTATTTCAAGAAATTAAAAGAAACCATTCTTGTAAACAATATAGGAATGGAACCTGAAAGAAGAAAACCCAAGAGGTACACTTTCAAGAGTTTAAAGGTAGAAGAGTTGAGAAATCTAGGATCCTTAATTACCAATCAAGAGAGGTTTTGTGACAAGTATGTAAGGCTGTTATACCTCGTCAAGACAAAGATGAAGGAAGGGATTCTCTCCATATTGGTCCAATTATATAATCCCTTGTATCATTCTTTTACCTTCCCTAATTATCAATTTTTACCATCCTTGGAAGAAAATGCAAGTATCATAGGATTGCTCATTACTGGAAGGATTCCCTTTATTCGTTTGGAAGAAGATCCCAAGTCTCATGACATTGCAAAGTTCACCCACTTAGGGAAGGATGAGATTGAGAATAATATGGTTACCAAAGGAGGATTACCTGGATTACCTTCTTAGTTTTTGATATAGAAAGCTCTCAAATTTTCAAAGGAAAGAAAGGTAGATGACTTTGAAGCTGTTTTGTCCTTACTTGACTATGGATTGTTCTTGCTCCCAAATATTGACAACTTTGCTGATATGAATGCAATCAAAGTCTTTATGAAAGGAAACTTTGTTCCAACATTGCTTGGGGAAACTTTGTACTCCATTCATTTGAGAAACTCCTATGGAAAGGGAATGATCACCTGTTGTACACCTTTTCTATAAAAGTGGTACATCTCTAATTTTCCAATACCAATGATTTTTGGGACCTTCAAGTAGGACAAAGATGGCCTCAAAAGATTATGACTCTCACCAACACGGATATAGTTTGGACCAACAACTATTTTTGTAGGATGAATACTCTATATAGTTATGGTGATTTTCCCAATGTACCTCTTCTTGATACAAAGGGAGGAATAGGTTATAGCCCTGTTTTAGCTCATCGTCAATTTGGTTTTCCTATGGACAAGAGACCAAGGAACATCTTATTGGATGGATTCTTCTTTGAAGAAGTGAAAGAAAATAAAGAGTTTAGAGAAAGGATTGCTAATGCTTGGCATCCAAGTCATAGAAAAGAAATAAAATATTGGAAAACCAAAGGGGATCTCTCATATGAAACTTTTGAAGAATTGATTAGTTCAAGAGCTGTTAAACTTAGGATGCCTTATCTTCTTGAGACATCTAAACCTCCTATTGAAAATCCTTTTGTACTCGTTGTTTCTCCTCCAACAATGGAAGATCTCCAAGTACCTCCCTTGTTCATCCTTGTTGATTTCTAGGTCACTATCAATGGTGTGAACAACCACAACCTTATTGGAGTTTTTGAGGGGATCAGCCATTATGGTTTGAAGAGGAATAGATATTCCAGGAACTTGATGATTCTCCTTCAGAATGCGAGTAACAATCCTGGTAATTACGCTATCGACATGTTTGGATCCTTCTTTAGTAAGTTCCTCCATAGTAGCAGATGCAGCGGATTTGGTACCCTTGTTGTGAATACCTTCCTTGTGCCGTTTTGCATGAGTCATTTTAAGCTTTGTGGCCTTTACATCGTCACTGCTAATCGTCCTTAAGGGGACAACCTTAAGAATCCTATTAGGGTTAGAAGAATCTTCCGGTGTTGCCGAGTCTGAAACGGGAGAGTCATCACTTGATTGCTGAGACATTCTGAAACTTTGAAAGTCAGAACCTGTTTCACGCCTGTGAGAGCAATTTGAGTAGTTCAACCTCAGAGAGTAGCTAGCAGAACTAATAGGAAAGTTTTCCGTTTTTAGAATACTAGGAGATCGGGGGAGCTTTATATACACACTGAGTGAGGGAAATTTCAAACCATGGATTTTTACAAAGCCCAAAAAAGTATTCCCCCACGTGGTTTAATTGCTATAATATGTTTTGGTAGCAGATACCCAATATACCCTTTTATTCCACAATGCCTTTAGATGTTGTTACAACATTCTCTGTGACATTGCTTTCAGATAGTCTTTTAGGATCGTTGCTCATATTTGACTCCTCCAATTTTCTTTCTCGATCTGTAATGTCCATCACAAGGCTTACTCTTTCTTCTAGCATAAATCTATTGATACCTTTGTACTCCCTTACTTTTGCACACAGTTTCTCATTCATTAAACAGGTCTTAGTAAAACCAGTAGACATATCACTTATGGTGAGATCTCCAACATAAGATTCTTCATCAGATTCATCATATTCGTAACGATAATCTTTTAATTCTTCTTTGATCATGGAGTAGTCAGAGGGGTGGACAGGTGTTTTAGGCTTCCATGGATAGCAATTATCCTTAGACCTAAATCCCTTCATGACTTCCTCATTTTCTTCATTAGTGATGATGCACTCTTTTTTGGTGAACTTGACATTAAATTCTTCATCACACAGTTGACTGATGCTTATAAGGTTTGTAGGCAGTCCTTGTACAAGTAGAACATTGTTTAGATTAGGGATACCTACCCCTTCTGTCTTCCCAGCACCTTTGAATTCTCTTATTTCTCCATCACCCAGAGTTACATAGTTGTGAAGAATAGAAAAACACTTAGAAAGGGGGGGGGGGTTGAATAAGTGTGACTTTAAAAACTCTTAAGATAAAAACAAATAACACAATTATTTTTATCCTGGTTCGTTGTTAACGAAACTACTCAAGTCCACCCCCTTAGAGTGATTTACTTCAACTGAGTATTTAATCCACTAATCAATCATGATTACAATGGTTTTCCACTTAGATCAGTCTAAGAAATTCACCACTTAGAAACTTCTAAGTCTTCTAGAGTCTACTGATCACAACTTGATCACTCTAGGAACCTTTTACAAATCAATGTAAAATAAATGTTTACAAGAGTATTCAAATGCTTCTTAAAAAGCTATAATCACAACTGTGATATTTCTCTGAAGTTCTAAGCTTAAATCTCACTAAGATATTACAAATGAAGTGAGGTTGAAGATGAAGTTTGAGAGCTTTTCTAATTGATAGCATTTCTGTATTTTGCGGAAGAGTTGTGTGTACAGCTTCTCATCAGAACTTCTATTTATAGGCGTTATGAGAAGATGACCACTGGGAGCATTTAATGCGTTGCGTGATCCGTACATCTTTGCATTTAATGTTTCAATCTTTTGTCAACTACCTCGAGCCTTGCTTTTCCTGCTTTAACTGACTTTGCCTTTAATAGCTTCTAACGTTCCTTTTGTCAGTCAGCGTAGCCTGTCATCTTGTACATGCTTCTAATCCAATCTTTGTAGATACAACGTTTGAATATCAGGGTCATTCAGCTTGGTGCAGAGCATCTTCTTGTCTTCTGACTTTGAATTGCTTCTAGCGTGATACCATAAGAACTTCAGCGCTTCTGCTTCTGAACTCAAGTTCTTCTAATGCTTCATAGACCATGTTTTGATTCTGCTTGACCATCTTCAGATGTCTTGCGAGAGCATGTTCTGATGTTGCATACATGAACCTTCTGAGTCATTGCTTCTTGCGCTGAATTGTGCATACTCTTTATATATTTCCGGAAATGGAAAATGCATAGGATTAGAGTACCACATTTTCTTATACAAAATTCATATATAATTTTATCATCAAAACTAAGAATATTGATCACAACCATTCTTTTTCTTACAATCTACCCCTTTTTGACGATGACAAAAACATATATAATTGATATGAGTTTGCAATCAGAAAATCAGATGACTAAAGAAAATTACACGGTTATAGCATAAGCATATAATCATTGTGTGTGAATATGTCTCCCCCTGAGATTAACAATCTCCCCTTGAAATAAATACTAGAAGAATTTATAAACAAAAGACTTCCCTGAGTATTTTCCATTTCAGTCGAGACGATCACATTTTCCTAAAACTTCAGAACATTCAGAGCATCTGCTTCTTCCTTCCATAGGACAACTTCAGAGCTTTGAATTTCTTCATGAATCATATCATGCTTGATTGTATCAGAACATTCTTGAATGTATTAGTCTCATGTTTTGGAGTGCTCTCCAAACAAGTAAAGGGTAAATGATCAGAGATGGGTATACCAAGTAAATCCGAGAATTCCTCCAAGGTAGGTACCAACTGATAATCTGGAAAAGTAAAGCAATGATGCTCGGGATCAAAGAATTGGCATAAGACTCTCATCATATCTTCTTCAAATTGAGAGGTGACCATTCGGAGTAGATAACCATGTCTTTCATCAAACTTGGAATCTCCAGGAACTTTTAAGACAAGCTCCTTGAGCTCTGAGGGTATCCCCACAAAGTTGAGTCGTACATAATCCCTAGTAACAAAAGCCATGTCCTACAAAACAATACAAATATAAATTTCTTGGTCCTTGAAATTGTTAGTGGATATGATATGCCATGATGTCATGATGCAAAGTAGATAACAAACACAAACAAGTCATACAATTGCCTTAAGGGTAGGCTTTCATGAGGTTCATAGGTATATACCCTTTCTCCTTTTGTTTAGTTGGCTCAATCGGCCAGCCAAAAGCATCCCTTGAGTTCAATCTCAAGGAGTGTAGCATCGACTATCAACCGGCTTCAGTCAGGAATCCGAAGCCAGCCATCTCGCTACTTCTTATAAGCCAAAGTCAAGTTCAACTATGGTTCTAAAGGCGAATTAATGCTCATGACACCACGCGGTAGCCAAATTTCTCCTCGATCAGATTCAAGGGCCATCAGGAAAAACCAAAGTGTCGCACTAACCGTGGCCACCAGTTCAACCATAACGATACATGTCGTACAACTTCCCTAGTCTCATGCCACATACTTAAGGCACACTAGATCCGGGTGTAGGACCTTTCACACAGCAAAATTCCCAAAACAGCCTTAGAAATTAAAACAAGCAAAACAAACAATAGAAAACATTTAAGTGAATCCCAAACTTTTAAGGTAACCCCTCTTTTTAATCGAAAATCCCCAAAAGAGTCGCCAGTTCTGTAATACGGTGAACTAACTTTATTTGAAATGTGCGGATAGCAAGAGTCGCCACCAACTTTTATTTTTTCCAAATTAATTAGAAAGGCTAAAAGAACAGGAAAAAACCTTTTTAAAGAAAACTGAGTTCGGGGGGTAATTATGCAAAGGGAAGGTGTAAGGCACCCTTTGCATCCATTGTTTTCCATGGGCTCTTAATTGCTTTGCTATTTTGATGAAATGTAGAAGAAGAAGAAAACAAGGACTTTAGCTCGTAAATAAGCGTAGCCTTGATAATGTTTCAAGAAAATGGAGTTAAAAATAGAATTTAGCCAGAGCAAGGCAAATAGGGGCAATTACCTTAATTTTTGTAGAAGTGTTCTTTTAGCCTTTCAGGGTGAAATGGTCTATCCATGCCATAAGAGGGCAGGAAGCCTTTCATTTGGAAGTTGAAGGGTCATCGAGAGTATGTTCGCCATAAGACTGTCCCATGCCATAGAGAGGCATGTAGTCTAAAGGAAGGATCAAAATAGACTTTCGTAGGCAACCAGAGGATACCTCAGCCTTTCGTAGACAACTTCCGAGGGTCGAGATCATATTAGTATATCGAAGGCAGCATCATTAGGGACTTATGAACTTAATCGAGGCAACATGGCTGAGGTATCCTCGTATTCGAGGGACATGGTTATTCTGCAAAAACAAACAAGGCAACAAGGTAACAGACAACATGCAACAAGAGGGGTTACCAAAAAGTGTGCGTGGGTGAAACAATCACGTGATTAATTCGAATATTTATCTTGTAAAAAATTAAATGATTCTAAGTTCAATTTCAAGGTTATCACTCCCTAGGGTTACTAACCACACAGTAATATAAACAATATAATTAAAGCAATATGGGGAAGGGGAAAGAGAAACCAGCGGAGGAAGGGGGAATGAAGCCAGCGGGTTTGACATAAGTAATAATTAAACAAAAAAACAAAAGAGGTTTAGTTTAGGTTTACCGACTATTGAGCTTTGATGGTTGTCAAACCCTGAAAATTGGAAAAGGGAGAAATAAACAGAAAATAGGGGTGAGTGCATTATCGATTCATTAACCATTTAGGGTTAACCCTAATTAAATAAATAAATAAATAAAGAAAAGAAGGTAAATAAAAAATTTAGCTTCGGTTTGATCTGATATGGTTTGTAGTTGAAGGTAGCCTCGAGGTTAACCTTGAAAATGGCAAAGGAGGCAAACGCGTGAGTGTATAATAGTTCATCGACTTTTGAGGTTTTAGCCCTAATTATAATTCTATAATGCAAATAAAGAATAAATAATAAAATAGAGTCGGAACTTAGCTTCGTAACAGGCGTGACGCGTAATCCGAAGGCATCTGAAAATAGACCCTGAAAAGGACACAAGAAAATATTTTTTAGTGTAGAGGAAGTTCTCGTAAATCCTGATTAGAGCACGAATTAAAAATAATTAACAGAAAATATAATCGATTTAATTAATTATTGGTTTTTCAACCTAATTAATTAAATCGATAAAAAAGGGATTCGATTAAATATATGACATTCTCGTAGTTTTTATTAATTATAAGAAATTAATCAAATTAAATCAAATTAAATAACATATTTGAAATTAAATAAAGATTTTATTAAAAAGAATTTAGAAAAATAAATTTATTGGAAAAAATATTATAGAAAAGGAAAAAGGAAAAAAAGAGAAAAAAAACAATATATATATAAAATAAGGGATCATGTAATTAAAAATAAAAAATTATAAAAATCTTAACTTTTGATCCAGTGTTGCGCGTGCGTGGGGACTATGGTACACCTGCATGACCTGGCACGTTGGATGAGCTGGGAGAGGGATCTGATGGCTGTAGGATGATGGCACATGGTAGGATGACGTGTCTTAATGCGCCAGATCCAAAGTTGTGGAAAGAGGACGCGCGCGCCAAAATCGTTTCAAACTAGCCAATCGTAAGATGACACGAGATCATCTTCTCAACCAAAATCCTGCAACTAGGTTTTTACAGCGTTCTTTTCATGGAGCGCTATAAAATCATGGATCTCTCACAGCTTCAAAATAGAGAATAGACCCAAACCAACCTAGAAATTTTTCGCGACGATGTAAAACGAATCGTCCAGACCTTGCGAAGATGACCATGACCTTAATTGGATCAAAAGGAAAGCTTATCAAAAAGCCCTAATTTGAAGCAAAACCCTAACAATGGCATATCGTTCCAAACATCATAATAACACGCATAAATCTCCAGAATCGATCATCACACAACATAAAACACAAATATATTAATTAAATCTGCTAATGATGCATGAACAATGCTAATCGAACGATTTTTAAATGGTGCAAACCGTGAGTAATCAGAGTAGATTCTGGATGCTTGGCCTGTGTATGAGGATTGGAACATCTTCAATGATCCCCTGGGAGTCGTTTGAAACACTTGTAATGCCTTGAATTGTACTCAAACTCCAAAAATGACTATGAGATTTTTTTGGAATTTCTTGGACTCGGTTTGGTTCTCTTGAAGCTGCAAAAACGTGAACCATTGCCTTTGGATTGTTTGTGTACTTATAGGGGATGCTCTAGGTCAATAAAATTTGATCAAATCTTTCTTGAATCAAGGATTAAATTGTTTGGAAATTTGATTGAAATTTTCTCCATATTCATTCTTATTTTGGTTCAAGTTCAATCTTTATTGGATCAATCTCTTTTGCACGAATTTGTAATGAATATATGGTTTAATTGATGATTGGAATTGGTTAGAAATAGAATCAAATCAAATTTCTTGCAATTATATGATTTATTTTGATTTTAATCACTTTTAATTGATTTTTAGGCCTTGAGTAACTTGTGGATCAAGATTGAATCAAAATAACTTAGGCCCATTTGCAAAAATGTTCCAATTCTTTCACATTTTTACCTCAAAAATAGTCCAATTTTGAGAAGCCCTATCTCTCTCAATTTTTGAGGTATGGAAGTGTTCTAGGACTTTTTAGAAACCTTAGAGAGTCCTCTAACCAGTGTCTTTGGTCTCATATTAACATAATTTTCCATGCTCCTTGTGTGTCCTTTTGAAAAAAATGACTTTTGGTTGACATTTGAAAAAGGACCTATAATGTTTTGGTCCATATCTCCCAAATGAAGCATTTTTAGACTTGGCATGTGAGAGACAAGTTTGTAGAGAATTCAATTTATTTCAAAATGAGCTTTGGATGGGAAATTTATGATGTTCCATGTGGGAGTTATGCCTGGTCAAAGTTCAGTTGACTTTCTGCTATACAAACATATATGAGTTATGGATGGGAAATTTTTTATTTGTTGATTTTTGATCTTTCCTTGATAAACCATGATCAATACTTGATCAAATGGTGAATGATACTTCAATATGAGGATCTTGACAAAAAATCAGGAGTTTTGACTATACTTTGACCACAATTGACTTTTAGGTCAACCTAGTCGACTGTTGACTTTCTAAACAATTGAGTGACCAATCCTTTGAGCTGAGACCTAAGACTTGTCATAGGGTTAATGTGAGATATCCTAAGCCATGTGGGATGCCTTGGAGCCATTGATTCACTGATTTTCCCTCAGAACAACAAAACCCTAATTTCTGAGCCTTGTTAAGGAGAGGGTGTGGGCAAATTTGAATAGACCATGTTTTGATTTGAATTTGAATAAGAGAGATAGTGTGGGAAAATTTTGGGTTATGACACAATGTATATGAATTTTGTATAAGCCAATGTGGTACTCTAATCCTATGCATTTTCCATTTCAGGAAATATATAAAGAGTATGCACAAAATCAACACAAGAAGCACTGACTCTGAAGGTTCAGTATGCAACATCAGAACATGCTCTCGCAAGACATCAGAAGATGATCAAGCAGAATTAGAACATGGCCTATGGAAGCATCGGAAGAACTTGAGATCAGAAGTAGAAGCACTGAAGTTCTTATGGTATCACGCTAGAAGCACTTCAAGGTCAGAAGACAAGAGGATGCTCTACACCAAGCTCTTTGACTCTGATTAATTCAAACATTGTATCTACAAAGATCAGATCAGATGCAAGTACAAGATGGCAGGCTACGCTGACTAACAAAAGGAACGTTAAAAGCTATTAAAGGCAAAGTCAGTAAAAGCAGAAAAAGCAAGGCTCGAGGTAGTTGACAAAAGAGTGAAACATTAAATGCAATATTGTACGGATTACGCAACGCATTAAATGCTACCAACGGTCATCTTCTCAAACGCCTATAAATAGAAGTTCTTATGAGAATTTGAATACAACACTCTACGCAAAAATACAGAAATGTTGTCAAATTCAAAAGCTCTCAAACTTCATCTTCAACCTCACTTCATTATTGTTGTAATATTTTAAAGAGATTAAGCTTAAACTTAAGAGAAATATCACAGTTGTGATTATAGATTTTTAAGAAGCATTGTATAACTCTTATAAGAATTTGTTTACATTCATTTGTAAAGAACTAGAGGAGATCAAGTTATGATCAGATTCTCTAGAAGTCTTAGAAGATCTCTAAGCATTGTGTTCCTAGAGTGATCGAGTTGTGATCAGAATACTCTAGAATACTTAGAAGGTATCTAAGTGGAAAACCATTGTAATCAATGTTGATTAGTGGATTAAATTCTCAGGTGAGGTAAATCGCTCTACGGGGGTGGACTGGAGTAGTTTCGTTAACAACGAACCATGATAAAAATCACTGTGCAATTGTTTTTATCTTAAGAGTTTTTAAAGTACACTTATTCAAACCCCCCCCCCCCCCCTTTCTAAGTGTTTTTCTATCGTTCAATTAGCATCAAAGCGCCGGTTCTAAGGTGCAAGCACTTAATCGTGTTTAGAAAAGATTCAGGAAGAAAAAACGCTAAGATGGCTGATGCTACTCCTACACCCACATCAACATCTGGCTCTGTTGAGCAACATAATGGAAATGGAAACAATAGCTACACTAGACCACCAGTATTCGATGGTGAAAACTTTGAATATTGGAAAGATAGACTCGAAAGTTACTTTCTTGGTTTAGATGGTGACTTATGGGATCTTTTGGTGGATGGTTACAAACATCCAGTGAAAACTAGTGGTGTAAAGCTCACAAGTGTAAGACTATACTGTTGAATGCTATTTCTCATGCTGAATATGAGAAAATATCAAACAGAGAATCTGCCTATGATATATATGAATCATTGAAAATGACTCGTGAAGGAAATGCCCAAGTCAAGGAGACCGAAGCTCTTGCCTTGATCCAGAAATACGAAGTCTTCAAGATGGAGAATGATGAAAACATTGAAACAATGTTCTCAAGATTTCAAACTCTAACTGCTGGATTAAGAGTTCTTGACAAGGGATACACCAAGGCTGATCATGTCAAGAAGATCATCAGAAGCTTGCCAAGAAGATGGGGTCCAATGGTGACTGCTTTCAAAATTGCCAAGAATCTGAATGAAGTCTCTCTTGAAGAACTGATCAGTGCTCTGAGGAGTCATGAAATTGAGCTAGATTCTAATGAACCTCAAAAGAAAGGTAAGTCTATTGCGTTAAAATCTAATTATAAAAAATGTACTAACGCATTTCAGGCACAAGAAGAAGATTCTGAAGAATCGGAATCAGAAAAAGAAGAAGATGAAATGTCCATGATCTCCAGAAGGGTAAACCAACTGTGGAAGAGCAAACAAAGGAAGTTCAAGAACTTCAAAAGTTTAAAGAAGCCTGAAAGAGGAGAATCTTCTGGAAGCAGAAGATATAACAAGAAGAAGATCACTTGCTTTGAGTGCAATGAGCCTGGACACTTCAAGAGTGAATGTTCAAAGCTTCATAAGGAGAAGCCTAAGAAGAAGGGTCTTATGGCAACTTGGCATGATTCAGATTCATCATAATCAGAATCAGACTCTGAAGGCGAGCAAGCAAACATTGTGTTGATGGCCACAGTCGATGATGGATCAGAATCTACATCAGAATCAGATTCTGAAGAGGTACTTTCTTAACTCTCTAGAGAAGAGCTGGCTTCCAGTTTAGCAGAAATTCTTGAAATCAATGCTAAACTTAGTATCAAGGCTAGAAGCTGAGAAAGCTATTTGTATCTGAAACTAAGAAGCTTGAATTAGAAAATTCTAAACTCAGAGAAAAATTTTCAAAATTATCCAGAGATGCTGAGTCATCTTATGATTCAGAAAGTTTTACTCCAAGCCTGAACAATAATCTTAAAGAATATGACTTGAGTTTCAGGAAATTCTTATCTAGAAGTATAGGTAGAAGTTATCTGGCTTCTATGATATATGTTATTTTTGGAAACAAAAGAGTGGACATTGGCTCTGAGGGTGAAACCCCATACAAACTTGAACTGTGGATGATATGAAAATCACATACAAGCCATTGTATGATCAGTTCAAGTTTGGCTACTCTCATGATATTAGGCTCACATCACATGCCAAAAGCTTTCACATAGAACACACTAAGAAGTATGTGACACAACCTAAAACATATCATGCAGCTCAACCTAAGAATTATCATGCTGTACCTCCTGTTATTTATCATGCTAAACCCAAGTTCCATCAGAACTTGAGGAAATCTAACAAGAAAGAACCCAAGATATTGTGGGTACCTAAGGACAAGATAATTTCTATTGCAGATATCCTTGGCAGCAAAGAAGAAAAAGAAAAACATGTCATGGTACCTGGACTCTGGGTGCTCGTGGCACATGACGAGAAAAGGTCTATGTTCCAAGACCTGGTGCTTAAGTCCGCTGGAGAAGTAAAGTTCGGAGGAGATCAGAAGGGCAAGATAATTGGCTCTAGAACCATAAGTATTGGTAACTCTCCTTCCATAATTAATGTACTTCTTATACAAGGATTAGCTCATAACTTATTGTCCATAAGTCAATTAAGTGACAATGGTTATGACATAATCTTCAATAAAAATTCTTGCAAGGTTGTAAGTAAGAAGGATGGCTCAATCCTATTTACAGGCAAGAGAAAGAACAACATTTATAAGATTGATCTTTCTGATCTTGAGAAGCAGAAGGTGACTTTCCTTATGTCTATTAGTGAAGAGCAATGGGTCTGGCACAAAAGATTAGGCCATGCTAGTTTGAGAAAGATTTCTCTGATTAACAAACTAAATCTGGTTAGAGGGCACCCAAATCAGAAATTCAAACAGACGCTCTTTGCGAAGCATGTCTGAAGGGAAAGTTCTCCAAACCTGAATTCAAGTCTAAGAATGTTGTTTCTTCCTCTAGGCCGCTAGAACTCCTGCACATTGATCTGTTTTTGTCAGTCAAAATAGCATCTGTCAAAGGGAAGAAATATGAATTAGTCATCGTAGATGATTATAGTCGCTAGACATGGGTAAAGTTCTTAAAACACAAGGATGAGTCTCATTCAGTGTTCTTTGACTTCTGCAGTCAGATTCAATATGAGAAAGAGTGTAAAATCATAAAGGTCAGATGTGATTACAGTGGCGAACTTTAGAACAGATTCTTTGAGATTTATTTCAAAGAAAATGGTATTGACCATGATTTCTCTTGCCCTAGAACTCCACAGCAAAATGGAGTTGTAGAGCGAAAGAATAGGACTCTACAAGAAATGGCCAGAACCATGATCAACGAAACCAATATGGCTAAGCATTTCTGGGCAGAAGTAATAAATACTGCATGTTATATTCAGAATAGAATCTCTATAAGACCTATTCTCAATAAGACTCCTTATGAACTGTGGAAGAACAGAAAGCCCAAAATTTTATATTTTCATCCATTTGGATGTATTTGTTATATTCTGAACACTAAGGATCATCTGAGTAAGTTTGATTCTAAGGAACAGAAGTGTTTCCTTCTTGGATATTTTGAACGCTCAAAAGACTATAGAGTATACAATACTGAAACATTGATTGTTGAAGCATCAATCAATATGAGATTTGATGATAAGCTTGGTCTTGAAAAGCCAAAGGAGTTTGAGAATTTTGCAGATATTGAAGTCTGTGACTCAGAAGCTGGAGAAACAAGAAACAAAGGATCATAAGATCAAGTTGTTGCGTCTTTAGAGAATCTCAGAATTTCTGAAGAGCCAACTATCAGAAGATCTTCAAGACTCACTTATGCTCACTGAGAAGATGTCATTCTTGGAAAGAAAGAAGATCCTATCAGAACCAGATCATTCCTTAAGAACAATACAGAAGGACAATTAGGTCTTGTTTCTTTGATCGAGCCAACTTCTATTGATCAAGCTCTAGGAGATGCAGACTGGATAATTGCCATGCAAGAAGAACTAAATCAGTTTACAAGGAATGATGTATCGAATTTGGTTCCCAGACCAAAAGGATTTAACATCATTGGTACCAAGTGGGTCTTTAGAAACAAGATGAGCGAAAAAGGAGAAGTTGTAAGAAACAACGCCAGACTGGTTGCTCAGGGATATAGTCAGCAAGAAGGGATTGACTATACAGAAACCTTTGCACTAGTGGCCAGGTTAGAATCTATTCGCTTATTGATTTCTTTTGCCACTCAACATAACATCACTCTATATCAGATGGATGTTAAGAGTGCCTTCTTAAATAGTTATATAGATGAGGAAGTGTATGTCCACCAACCTCCTGGTTTTGAAGACTCTATGTCTCCAGAACATGTTTTCAAACTAAAGAAATCATTGTGTGGATTGAAGCAATCTCCTAGAGCTTGGTATGAAAGATTAAGTTCTTTCCTTCTGAACAATGGTTTCATTAGAGGACAACTGGATACTACTCTCTTCTGTAAAACTTTTAAGAAAGATATCTTAATTTGTAAAATTTACGTTGATGATATTATCTTTGGAACCTCTAATGCTACACTTGGGAAGGAGTTTGCTAAGTCTATGCAGGCTGAGTTCGAGATGAGCATGATGGGAGAACTCAAGTATTTTCTTGGGATTCAAATCAATCAAACTTTTGATGGAACATATGTTCATCAAACGAAGTATGTGAAAGAACTTCAGAAGAAGTTTAATCTTTCTGAAAGCAAAGAAGCCAAAACTCCTATGCATCTAACGTGTGTCCTATGTAAGGATGAGGTAAGTAAGAAGGTTTACCAGAAGCTCTACAGAGGTATGATTGGATATCTTCTATATCTTACTGCTTCTAGACCAGACATTCTATGCAATGTTTGTTTGTGTGCAAGATTCCAATCAGATCCTAGAGAATCTCACTAAACAGCTGTTAAGAAAATTCTAAGGTATCTGAAAGGTACTACTAATGTTGGTTTAGTCTACAGAAGATCTGAAGAATACAACTTAGTAGGTTATTGTGATGCTGATTACGCTGGAGATAGAGTTGAAAGGAAAAGTACTTCTGGAATTGTCAATTTCTTGGAAGTCACCTGATCTCCTGGTACAGCAAGAAGCAAGCTACCATTGCCCTCTCAACAACAGAAGCAGAATATGTTGCTGCTGCTGGTTGTAGCACACAAATGCTCTGGATGAAGAGTCAGTTAGAAGATTATCATATATATGAGAGTAACATTCCTATCTTTTATGATAATACTTCTGCTACATGTTTATCTAAGAATCCAATCTTACATTCCAAAGCTAAACATATTGAGATTAAACATCATTTCATTAGGGACTATGTTCAGAAAGGTGTTATTTCTTTAAACTTTGTGGATACAGACCATCAATGGGCTGATATCTTTACAAAACCCCTTGCTGAAGATAGGTTTAAGTTCATTATGAAGAATATCAGTATGGATTTATGCCCAAAATGAGAAGATGAGAATTTCTGACATATGGATGAGTTCTGAAATGTGTTTGGTTTATCTTCTTATAAGAAGTTATGATATTAATCAATTAGAAGTATTGATTCTGTTATTACTAATGTTTCATTATCTAAGTTGATTCAGAAGCTCTTTTAAAGCAGAGCAGCTGTCACCAGTTTTCCAGAAGATGAACACGTGTTCACACTAATTGGACAAGCATGCGTGCAGTTGATGAGACACCGCCCTAGGTAAATGTGCAAATCATTTCAAATATTACGTTATCTCTCCTAATGTCATTTCTCATTAAATGCATTTGATTTCATGTTTTCTGTAATCATATTCATTCAAACACGTATTGCATTTCATTTCGAATTCGTCTCTATATATACTCATCTCCACATTCATTTTATCTCTTTACATTCTCTCTCTTCATTCATCTCTCTCTCTCTCTCTCTCTCTCTCTCTCTCTCTCTCTCTCTCTCTCTCTTGTTGTTTGCATAAACCCTAGTTCTAAACTGAATCTCAGAGAATCTTCATGCTTTCTTCTTCAAGTACACAAAGAAGAAAAATGTCATTTGCTCATCTTGTTCAACACAAATATGGCTACGCTCCGTTGAAGACTTGTTCTATTCCTACAACTGAACTGGAAGTTCTTTGCGAAAAAATGGTAGATTTTGAAAATCTGAAGGAACATGGTTTCAATACAAATGCTGAAACGATGGAACAAGGTTGGTCGAACTACTTTGTGGTTGGACCAGTGGATCCTCTTTTGGTTAAGGATTTTTGGGTTCATGCAACGATTACTCCAACTGCTATCATCTCCTTCGTGTTAGGGCATGGAGTTGTGGTAACTAAGAAGATGATAAGGAAGCTCTATAGTCTTGATGATTCTGAAGGAATCACAGGTGCCATTCCTGGTAGAGTTGATTGGGAAACAGTTGATAAATAATTGTCTACTTCTTCTGGTTTTGCATCTCATCAAACTACTTCGTTGAAGCCGTTCTACAGAGTTTGGGCTGAGATTATTTTGGGATCTCTTTATCATAGAAAGCGATCTCTTGCCTCTACTTATTTGAATCAGGAACAGAAGTATGTTCTTTTCTGCATTGGAAAAGGTACTGAGGTTAATATCTCAAGCATTCTATTTCAACATTTGAAGACAAATATTGAAGAATCACGAGATGAAGAACGCAAGAAGTATCCAGATTTTAAGAAGAACATCATTCCTCTTGCCAGAATGATTTCAGACATTCTGATAGAAAGTGACTTATTGGATATTCTGAGATCTGGTGGTACGCCCAAGTTCTTTACTGTCATTCAAGGACACATTCTGAATTCTTTTGATTTACAAAGGATGCTTCTGATTGAGAAGGTAACTTCTATTCCAAGAATATTTCCAGATATTCTGACTAGAAGAGTTCCTATTGAGAGTTTTATTCTTATTTTCAAAGAAGAGCTTGACAAATCTTTTAAGAATTATTTGAAGTCTTGTGTCCAAGCTCAATCTTCTGTTGATCCTGCGTGGATTCGAGGGAGAGTTGTTCCATCTTTGGCTGAGTTAAAGAAGAAAGAACAGAAGAAGAAAGAAAAGAGATTAAAGAGAAAATCTTCAAAATAAGAAGCTAAGCAAGCTAAGAAGCAGAAGATTGCCTATGATCCTCTCAAAGTACAAACTAAAGATTACCGTGAGAAGAACATCAGGGAATCTTTTCGTGCATATAATGCTGCTCATTCCTCTCAAACTCCTTCTGAACCCCATAACTCTTTCTCTATCCCAAACAGTTTCCAACCACATCCTGCTACCCTTATTCTTAACCCCCAACCACTAAATGCCATTCCCCCAACACCTTATGATATTCCATCTTCATCTACCTTCACCACAGAATCTCCACCCTCTTTAACCCACTCTTTACCATCAAGAAAATCCAACCCTTATTCCCTTTTGTACCGTGACAATCGTTTCACCTTAAACCCTTCTGAACCTTCCATTGATATATATTTTGCTTTGTTTAATCTGAAGTTCAGAAAGAGGATGGAAATTTTGAGACCTGCTCATGACTCCAAGCTGGATCATGTTGCTACTCGGGGCTTATGGAATAGCTTTAGAAAGGATTTTCAGTTTGATTCTATGAACATCCAGAAGAGATGCTTGGCTGAAGTACCTGGTTCTCCTGGCTGTTTCTTGGAGCTTGGTGATGGTAAGTATCACCATCCAGTCAGAAATTGGAGATCTCTTGAGGAGAAGATATCTGTTGATGAGCTGGAAGCTGAACCATGCCTAACTATGGTCTTATGGAAGCCTCCATATTCTGTTTTGACTGGAGATTTTTAGTCGATATTCAACTGGCTAAGGGAGAATCCCTCAAAGAAAGCAACAAATATGGTGTTTCCAGAAGTTATTTATCCTTCAGAAGTTGCTTCTCCCATTCCTCCAAAGAATCTGGCTGAGATTCTTAAGGCTCTGGAGAATGAAGATTCTGAGATCCCTACTACAGAATATGCTGAAGATACTTCTGTGTCAGAAGCTGATGTTGATAATGAAGATACTGAGAATCATCCTTTTGAGAAAAGTCCTATTAAGGAAAATAAAGAAGATGTTCTCATGTTAAATACTGATGTTGGAAATGCTATTCCTCTGAATGATAGTTGTGAAGCTTCTTCTGCTGAACATTCAGTTCTGGTGAACGCTACCAAGGCTCTTCAAAAGAACCTAGATGCTCTAGCTTCTTGTTTGGATAAGCATGAGGAAATGCATGAGGAATTCAGAACCTTCATGAAGAAGCAGTCTGAAAGCACCTATGAGATTCAATACCTTCTGGCCAAGATAGTTTCTAAGCTAGGCTAGTCGTAGTCCTTTGGTCTTAGTTGTTTCTTTTGTTCTTGCATCTGTTTTCTTGCATCGTCTGTATCTTCTGATATGTTTTGATGAATCAATGAAACATTATCTTCTCTCCGTATTGTTTGTTTTTCATCTGAATCTTTTATATGCTTTTTGATGTTATGACAAAAAGGGGGAGAAAACTTGATAATTGATGTGATTTATATTATCAGTTGCTGGGATTAAGTCTCAACAATTCTAATGCTATTTTGCAAGTTCTATGTATTTTAGAATATCTTTGCAGGATTGGCATAAGAACGTGTTATTGGCATTAGAAGCAAATACATGAAGAACATGTGATTGGCTTGAGAAGCAAACACATGAAGAATATGCTATTTCAGAAAGAAGCATGTTCTTGGAAATTGAAGCAAGCTTAGTGCTGTGAAGCTTCAAATATCACAAGCGAGAAGGAAGAATGTTCTGATATTCTCGTGGTAGAATATTCTCTAACACATTCTTATCCCTCATATGTTCTGATACACATTTTGTTTAAGAACTTACCAGAGTTTTTGCTCTGATATATGTTCATTCTTAAAAGAATGTTTCTGATTTATTCATGCTCTGACTTTTGTCGTTTAGTTTGTTCTGAAACATTTTAGGATGTAGAGATGTTCTGATGATGCTCGGATACATTCAAGAATGTTCTGATATAATCTAGCATGCAATGATTCAAGAAGAAATTCAAAGCTCCGAAGCTGTCCCATGGAAGCAAGAAGCAGAAGCTCTGAATGTTCTGAAGATCTAAGCAGATGTGAAAGTCTCAACTGAAATTGAAAATACTTATGGAAGTCTTTTATTCATAAATTCTTCTAGTATTTATTTCAGGGGGAGATTGTTAATCTCAGGGGGAGACATATTCACTATGTTTATATGCTTATGCTATAACTGTGTAATTGTCTTTAGTCATCTGAAATTCTGATTGCAAATTCATATCAATTATTTATGTTATTGTCATCATCAAAAAGGGGGAGATTGCAAATTCATATCAATTAGAATTCGTTCTGATCAATATTCTAAGTTTTTATGATAGCAATGTATATGAATTTTGTATAAGACAATGTGGTACTCTAATCCTATGCATTTTCCATTTCAGGAAATATATAAAGAGTATGCACAAAATCAACGCAAGAAGCACTGGCTCAGAAGGTTCAGTATGCAACATCAAAACATGCTCTCGCAAGACATCAGAAGATGGTCAAGCAGAATCCGAACATGGTCTATGGAAGCATCAGAAGAACTTGAGATCAGAAGCAGAAGCACTAAAATTCTTATGGTATCACGCTAGAAGCACTTCAAGGTCAGAAGACAAAAGGATGCTCTGCACCAAGCTGTTTGACTCTGATTAATTCAAACGTTATATCTACAAAGATCAGATCAAAAGCATGTACAAGATGGCAGGCTACACTGACTGACAAAAGAAACGTTAGAAGCTATTAAAGGCAAAGTCAGTAAAAGCAAGAAAAGCAAGGCTCGAGGTAGTTGACAAAAGAGTGAAACATTAAATCCAATCCTGTACGGATCACGCATCGCATTAAATTCTCCCAACGGTCATCTTCTCAAACGCCTATAAATAGAAGTTTTGACGAGAAGCTGAATACAACACTCTACGCAAAAATACAGAAACACTTTCAAATTCAAAAGCTCTCAAACTTCATCTTCAACCTCACTTATTTACTGTTGTAATATTTTTGTGAAATGAAGCTTAAACTTAAGAGAAATGTCACAGTTGTTATTATATCTTTTTAAGAAGCATTATATAAGTCTTATAAGAATTTGTTTACATCCATTTGTAAAGAACTAGAGGAGATCAAGTTGTGATCGGATTCTCTAGAAGTCTTAGAAGGTCTTTAAGCATTGTGTTCCTAGAGTGATCAAGTTGTGATCAGAATACTCTAGAAGACTTAGAAGGTATCTAAGTGGAAAACCATTGTAATCAAGGTTGATTAGTGGATTAAATCCTCAAGTGAGGTAAATCACTCTAAGGGGGTGGACTGGAGTAGTTTCGTTAACAACGAACCAGGATAAAAATCATTGTGCAATTGTTTTTATCTTAAGAGTTTTTAAAGTACACTTATTCAAACCCCCCCCCCCCCCCCTCTAAGTGTTTTTCCATCCTTCATAGAAGACTTAGAAGTTCCTAAGTGCTAATTTCCTAGAGTGATCAAGGTGTGATTAGTATACTCTAGAAGACTTAGAGTGTTTCTAAATGAATAACCATTGTAATCAAGTTTGATTAGTGGATTAAATCTTCAGTTGAGGTAAATCACTATAAGGGGGTGGACTGAAGTAGGTTCGTTAACAACGAACCAGGATAAAAATATTGTGTTCATTGTTTTTATGTTAAGAGTTTTTAAAGTCACACTTATTCAAACCCCCCTTTCTAAGTGTTTTTCTATCCTTCACTATATATAAGAATGTCTTTTCTATATGAGAATGTGAGAATGAATCGGAACCATTAGATTTTAAAATAAATGGTGGAGATTATGTGTGAAACTTTTTTTCTCTCTCCTACCTCTTTTATTTTAATAATGGAGGAGAGATAAAAAAAATATTTCCACATAATCTCCATAATTTATTTTAAAATCTAATGGTTGTTGAATCATGACCATGCGTTCCTCATCTAATGTACTCCTTAGTCAACTCATGATCTCTTCCCTCGGTTTGGCATACTTAGGATTAACATTCTATGGTGAATTAATTAGGACCCATATAAAATCTAATAAAATATTAAAACTAAAGGATTTTATTTAATTATTTTTATAGCTTAATTAATTATATTAGCCGTTATAAATTTTGAATAAATAATGAGAATATTCTAATTAAATCTCATGGTTAAATAATTTATAAATACTTTAATTCTTATCATTTATTAAATAAAAATAATAATTAGAGTAAATTTGATAAATATATTTATAAAAACTAAGTAAATAATGTATTTTATAAAAGTTTATATAAGTAATATACCTGATGATTAATAACGCATAATGAATCTTTTATATAATTGAGTGAATGGTATATTAAACCTATTTTATCATCTCTAATCCCATTTTAAATATACTTACTAACCTTATGTCTTTTTTATTTATATAATAATTAGTCATTAAAATATTTTGCTCCAATATTATTTTTAAACAAAATAGGATAGTAAATTTATTTTAAAATCAATCACGAGCTACGTCTACGACTACACCATTCCAAACTCAAACAAATTCAAAGGAGATTTTTTAAAATACTTATAAAATCCATAAAAAGCCTTAAACGATCAAAAAACGTGAACTACGATACTTTGACTTCCTCATTGCACTAGAGGATACGTAGGTATAGGGTTTTGAAACCCTAGCGAGTATAACCATAAAAAATAGTAAATTTGATTTAATTCTCTAAAAATTATTTTTTGATATGGGTAAATGTACGTTTACTGTGTCTCAAGTTTAAATCCATAAAAAAATAAATCTAAAAGGGGTCCCCTTGAATGCAAGGGAGACCAAGGGTGCCTAACACATTCCCTCCGTTTAACCGACTCGCGAACTTATAATTTCTAATATTAGTAATCCGTTTAACTCTCTTAATTTAGTATAAAAATAAATGGTTTCGACTCTTTTCCTTAAAATTTAAAAGTAAATTGCTATTGTTGGCGACTCTACTAGGGACTTTTCTTAAACTTAGAGTCGACCCTACTTTTGAGTTTAGGTTTTTTTTTGGGGAATTTTTTTTGGGTCTTTACATTTTTTTTTAATATTATATTGTTCGTTCTAATATTATTTATTTTTATTTGTTTTATTTTATTTTGATTTATTATTATTGTTATGTGATGGATATTGTAATGAGAAATATGAAAGTAACCTAGAAACGAAATGTCAATTGGCCGCGAGGGCTAATCTTTCCCCATGCATTGTTACGATCCAAAGGGAAAATTATCCACCGCCTACTATATAAAAGGGAGACGCGTCATATTTCAAGTACTTTTGAATTCAAATTTCATTTACTTATTTTACTCTTATATTTTTTTAATAAGTAATGGAATTAAAAGTGGAGTATAAGAGGTATTCCAAACCGAGAACTAGGCGGAAAACTTCTACATCTCAAGGCAATTGAGAGGTAGAATATTCCAAATATGAAAATTACAATTGTCCACTACATTCGACCAGCGGTCAATGTCAATACTGAAGATAATTCTGAGGAGAATTTTCCTGAATACATAATACACAGAGGAGTTCGTTGCTACTGGAAAGCTGTCGACGTTCCGAATGTTGTTCGCCGCTCAAAGTAATCACCTCGCTGTTATTTTGACCTCCTGCCTTGCCCAAAGCAGAGAGATGTTTTATAGGGCTTTGCTTTTAAATGTTCTGCCCGAATAACTTTGTGTATAGGGCTTTGTTTTAAAAGTTTCCCTCTTTGTCCTGCCCAAGACAAATGAGTTTGTGTTTAGGGCTTTGTTTCAAAGATGAATCATAAATAAAGTGTCATTTTGAATTCCCTACATCATATGTTTTATTTTTGCTTTTTTTTTCTGGAAATGGTAATCCTAAAAAACCAAGAAAAAAACTTTTCCAAAAAAATCTGCATACACTCCTGCATTCATAAATTTTCTGAAATAAATATAAATCACATGTGCAGATTTACTATTGATAAACCCATTGAATGCAATAACCCTATGCCCTCTCCCAACTTTGAGTTTCCTGTGTTCGAAGCCGAAGAAGAGGAAGAAGAGGAGATCCCGGACGAGATCTCTCGATTACTTAAGCACGAGGAAAGAGCCATTCTGCCTTACAAAGAGCCTTTAGAAAAGATCAACTTGGGTTCTGAAGAAGACAAAAAAGAAGTGACCATTGGATCGCTGCTTGATACTGATATCAAGAGTAAGTTGACAGACCTTCTCAAAGAATATGTTGACGTGTTTGCCTGGTCCTACCAAGACATGCCTGGGTTGGATACCAATATTGTTCAGCATTACTTGCCATTGAAGCCAGAATGTCCGCCAGTTAAGCAGAAATTGCGAAGGACTCACCCTGATATGGCTAACAAGAATTAAAGTGGAAGTTCAAAAGCAACTCGACGCAGGTTTTCTTGTCACCTCTGAGTATCCTCAATGGTTGGCTAACATAGTGCCAGTTCCGAAAAAAGATGGCAAAGTCCGAATGTGTGTTGATTACCGTGACTTGAACAAGGCCAGTCCAAAAGATGACTTTCCATTACCACATATTGACATGCTGGTTGATAACACCGCTAAGTTCAACGTCTTTTCCTTCATGGACGGGTTCTCCGGTTATAATCAGATCAAGATGGCTCCTGAAGACATGGAGAAGACATCTTTCATCACCCCATGGGGTACATTTTGCTACAAAGTGATGCCGTTTGGATTGAAGAATGCAGGCGCAACTTACCAAAGGGCAATGACTACTCTCTTTCATGACATGATGCATAAAGAAATTGAAGTTTATGTGGACGACATGATAGCCAAGTCCAGCACAGAAGAAGAACATATTGAATACCTTTTGAAGTTGTTTCAACGACTAAGGAAATATCAGCTTCGCTTGAATCCTAACAAATGTACTTTTGGGGTTAGATCTGGAAAACTCTTGGGTTTCATTGTCAGCCAAAGAGGTATTGAAGTAGATCCCGACAAAGTCAGAGCTATTCAAGAGATGCCTGCACCAAAAACTGAAAAGCAAGTAAGAGGATTTCTCGGACGATTGAACTATATCTCCAGATTTATCTCTCAAATGACTGCTACTTGTGGGCCGATTTTCAAGCTTCTCCGCAAAGGCCAAGGGGTTGTATGGACTGAAGATTGCCAGAAAGCGTTCGACAGTATCAAAGAGTACCTGTTAGAACCACCAATATTGATTCCTCCAGTTGAAGGAAGACCATTAATCATGTACCTTACTGTGTTAGAAGAATCCATGGGCTGTATGCTTGGACAGCAAGATGAAACCGGTAAGAAGGAGCATGCCATCTATTACTTAAGTAAGAAATTCACAGACTGTGAGTCTCGTTACTCCATGCTCGAAAAAACGTGTTGTGCTTTGGCTTGGGCTTCAAAACGTCTCCGCCAATACATGATCAACAATACTACTTGGTTAATCTCCAAAATGTATCCGATCAAGTATGTCTTTGAAAAGCCTGCATTAACAGGAAGGATTGCCCGATGGCAAATGCTGTTATCTGAGTATGACATTGAATATCGTGCTCAAAAAGCGGTCAAAGGAAGCATTCTCGCCGATCATTTGGCGCATCAACCAATTAATGAATATCAATCTCTCAAGTTTTACTTTCCTGATGAAGATGTCTTGTACTTGAAGATGAAAGATTGTGACGAGCCGTTACCTGAATTAGGTCCTGACCCTGGATCAAGATGGGGCCTAATTTTTGATGGAGCAGTTAACGCTTTTGGCAATGGAATTGGGGCAATCATCATCACTCCCAAGGGTACTCATATCCCATTCTCCGCCAGACTGCTATTTGATTGCACCCACAACATCGTAGAATATGAAGCTTGTATCATGGGTCTCGAAGAAGCCATTGACTTAAGGATCAAGATCCTCGACATATATGGAGATTCAGCCCTCGTGATCAACCAAATCAAAGACAAATGGGAAACTTATCACCCTGGCTTGATTCCCTACAGAGATTATGCAAGACGTCTGTTGACTTTCTTCAACCAGGTTGAATTGCATCATATACCTCGAGATCAGAATCGAATGGCAGACGCCTTGGCTACTCTATCTTCCATGTTCAAATTCAATCACTGGAATGATGTGCCTAAAGTCAGAATTACGCACCTTGAAAGGCCCGCTTATGTGTTTGCAACTGAAGAAGTCATCGATGATAAACCGTGGTTTCACGACATCAAACGCTTCCTTCAAACTCAAGAGTACCCGCTTGGGGCATGAAACAAAGATAAGAAAACTCTAAGGAGACTTTCTGGCAGTTTCTTCCTGAATGAAGATGTGCTATACAAAAGAAACTTCGACATGGTTTTGCTCAGATGCGTGGATAGACACGAAGCAGACATGTTAATGCATGAAGTGCATGAAGGGTTTCTTTGGAACTCATTCAAACGGGCATGCAATGTCCAAGAAAATCTTAAGAGCGGGATACTATTGGTTGACAATGGAATCAAACTCTTATAAACACGTGAAGAGATGTCACAAGTGCCAGATCTATGCAGATAAGATCCATGTGCCACCGACTCTACTCAACGTTCTCTCATCTCCGTGGCCTTTCTCCATGTGGGGTATCGACATGATTGGATTGATCGAACCGAAAGCTTCAAACGGTCATCGTTTCATCTTGGTAGCTATTGATTACTTCACCAAATCGGTCGAAGCAGCATCTTACGCCAATGTTACAAGACAAGTGGTTGCGAGGTTTATCAAGAATAACATCATTTGCCGATATGGTATTCCCAGCAAGATCATTACTGACAATGGTTCAAACTTGAACAACAAAATGATGAAAGAATTATGTGAGGAATTCAAGATTGAGCATCATAACTCTTCTCCTTACAGACCAAAAATGAACGGCGCAGTTGAAGCCGCCAACAAGAACATTAAGAAGATCGTCCAGAAAATGGTCGTCACTTACAAAGACTGGCATGAAATGCTGCCATTTGCTTTACATGGGTACCGTACTTCAGTGCGTACTTCAACAGGGGCAACTCCCTTTTCTCTAGTATACGGCATGGAAGCTGTGCTCCCCGTAGAAGTTGAAATCCCGTCAATGAGAGTCCTCATGGAGACTAAGTTATCAGAGGCTGAGTGGTGTCAAAGCAGATACGATCAGTTGAACTTAATCGAAGAAAAACGTATGACTGCTCTATGCCATGGACAGTTATACCAAGCAAGGGTGAAACAAGCTTTCAACAAAAAGGTTCGACCTCGTGAATTTCGAGAAGGCGACCTCGTGCTTAAAAAGATCTTGTCTTTTCAACCAGATTCTAGGGGCAAATGGTCTCCTAATTACGAAGGCCCGTATGTTGTCAAAAGAACATTTTCTGGTGGTGCCATGATTCTTACAACCATGGATGGTGATGAACTCCCACATCCTGTGAATGCTGATGCAGTCAAGAAATACTTTGTCTAAAAAATTACAAAAGAACAGCTCGGTAAGTCGAAAACCCGCAAAGGGCGACTTAGGCAAAAATGAGCGTCTCGGTGGACTGAAAACCCGAAAGGGCGGTCCAGGCAAAAATTAGAGACAATAAACAGAAAAATTCATCCTGGTAGATTGAAAACCTGAAAGGGCAATCTAGGCAAAAATTAAGGAATAATGACAAAGTAACTGCATTAGTCTGTACTTCGTCACCTGAAGAGTCTGTACTTCATCAAAGGATCTTCAATCAAATCATCGCCAATCTGAAGCGACAAGCACAGTTGGAACTCAAAGTTGTTGGGGAATAGTGGTTATTGCTTTCAATGTAGCCTTTTCCGCATAATTACCATTTCCAACTTTTGTAAATACTCCATGGAATCACGCCTTTAGCTGATTACCATCCTATTAAATAAATTTGAGCCTTGTGCCCATTTGTTTGCAATCTTTAATTTCTTTCAGCTTGCAAAATGACGCTTTAATTGTGTTATTCACTTTGGAAACAAAAAAAGAAAAAAAAGTTTTAAATGAATTTACTTTTCTTTTTCAAAATAAAAGCGAAATTTTCCTTTGAGTTGTGAACAACGGAAGGAACATCAGCAGTCGTCTCCATAGGATGAACAAAAGGATTCTCCCTGAAAAAATTATTGAGACAACGGTATTCTTGTCCCAGCAAAGAATTCTTGAAGCAATTATCCCTCGAGGTAAAGAAGCTCTTCTGTCCCCAGTGAAGAAGCTCTTCTGTCCCCAGTGAAGAAGCTCTTCTATCCCCAGTGAAGAAGGTATTTTATCCCCAGTGACGAAGATTTTCCATCCCCAGTAACGAAGATTTTCTATCTCCAGTGAAAAGGTTTTTCCATCTCAATAAGGAAAAATGCTTATCTTCCCCAGAGAAGTTTAAAGCACGCAACACCATTCATCACCTGTGTTATCTACACCATGTTGAAGAACATTTGCCAAGTATTTGGTTGTATTGCGACGTTGGTCCTTCTCCAGTATATACTTCATTGTCTGTCAGTATCGTCAGTATGCATGCTACATTCATGACATTCATCATTCATACATATTTGCATCATTTATGCATTCTTGCATTTTCCAATGTTTGTCTCAAAATCACTTGTTTAGGATATATCTAACCCAAAAAAAAAAAAAGAAAAAGGAAAAAAAAAGAAGAAAGAAAAAGAAAAAGAAACAAGTATGGGCGTGTCATCTCTCCAAGTAGGTTGTCACCCATAAGCAGAAAGAACATCTTCTTTCTCCAGTTCCCCACTAAGATCATTCCTCGTGGAAGAAGGATGCTTTAGTTTTCTCCTCTCAAAACGAAGGAGAAAATCCCCATTTGAGTTCATTCCTCATGGGTACAAAGTCTTGTTTGACTGTCTCTTTCCAATTCATTCTTGGATAGAACCTTGTCTTTACCAGATTCAAATTCCGATTCCTCAAACAGAGTCGTGAAAAAATAGAACCATAAACAATAGCCTCATCATCTGAGCAGTTTATGTTTCTTTCAAAAGATTCTTCCTCTCTAAGAAATCAATCATGAAGACCATTTGACAAATCAGGGCCTTATTACTGTTCACAAGGCTGAATAACCAGTAATTTCCCTAGCAAAGTCTCCAGAATCATTTTATCACTCGGCTGATAATTGATCATGTCTTCAAAACCACTATCACAAGGCTGGTAGTCGGTAACCTTTTGTTCTGGTTATATTATTTAACATGTCTATCACAAGGCTGATAGTCGGTAATATTAACCGAACCTTTGAAACTCTTTTTACCTTGTCAAGTCTATCACAATGCTGGTAGTCGGTAATATAGTTTCATACCTTTCACCTTCGCATTATTAACAAGTCTATCCCTGTGCAGATAGTCGGTAATGTCGATAGGTAAGCTTTTCTTACAAAGCTATCATTCCCCGGTGAAGCATACACTTGCTTTCCCGAAAAGAAAAAAAACGGGTTCTCTTCCTAAAACGGATTGAGACATCCTTCCCGATCTCTTTTCCCCAGCGGAGTCAGTTTTGATATTCCCTCGGTAAAGATATCCTTGCATCATCCGCAATTTTGGTATCTTAGGTCCAAATTTGCGTCTTCTGATATTTAAGTCTCTTCCACCCTATCAAAACGAAGATTTTCAATCTTCATGTCTCAGGTTGAAGAAACTTAAATAGGGGCATCTGTCATACCCCAATTTTTGACCTAAGATACCACCTCATATCATCTGCATATGCATCATTTGCATCTCTAACAAATTGCATAGTTTGTGTTTGCTACTTGTGACTCAGCAGGGTTTAATCAGGAAATTACTCATCAGCACAAGTAACAATCAATTAGGGTTTTGTTCTCCCTTCATCTCAAAAGAATTATCTTCATCAATAATCAACATTTGGTCCTCAGAGATTCATTTCAACAATCTCAAAGGCTCTGAACTAATCAAATTAGGGTTTTGACTGAAGGCAGCACACTCCTGACTTCTGCTTAGGATTTGACCTAATGACTTGGGACATGACCTCAAGACCCCAAGTACATCATTTTGACCTACTCCATTGGCTCAAGACATCCCTCACCCAAAGATTGATCAGACAAATCCTCAGATCAGGGTTTTGAACTATCAGGGACTAAAATCAGGGATCACATTTGGGAAACCCTAAAAATCCCCAGGAAGTCAATCAAAGGTTTCAATCATCCTCAAATAATCCCTATGACAACATCCAATGGAAATTACATCTCAATTCAAGACCTACAGTCATCAATTTCATCTGGTCGACAATTAGGGTTTTTGACCTAATTCATCTGAACAACTGACTTTTTAATCAGGACAAGATGTCACAACTCAAACTATGATTCAATATCTTCTAATGCCTCAATATGATCCATTCATACCATTCATTTGGTAAGGATAGCTTGGTTCATGAGAAATCTCCAGAAACGCGATTCGTCTGAAGAAGTCAACTGTACAAGAACACCTTTGACTTTTGGGAATTTTGGTCAACCATGACTTTTGAAGTTGAAAATCATCAATATATGATATATGAAGTCATTTGATCAAGAAAAATCAAGAAAATCAATCAAGGATCAAAAAGTCAAAAGTTTGACTTTTCATACTTAGAAAAATTTCTAAGTGTTTTTCATGGTTTTTTCCAAACTCTGGAAGGGAATTTCTCAAAATTTCACCTACAAACTGAAAAAAACTTCCAACATGAAAGTTGTAGATTTTGATCCAATAAACAACTTTGACACATATAATTTTTTTCCATAAGATCAACCATTTAAGAGATATGGATCTTCAAAGTTGGTACTCTTTGAAAACTTCACTTAAAACTTCATTTTTCTCAAAGTTCATGGATCTTTTTCACCCATTTCCTTAAAGGTCTTGAAGAAACTTTCAACTAAGGTTTTGAAGTATGCAACATGAGCTTTCCAAAATGTCCAAGAGCATGAAAAAATATGGAGTGTAGTCATGGTTTTGAATTTTGACATTAGTGAACTTTTCACTTGAAATTTCATGCCATTTTCACTAAGTTATGAACCAATTTGCCAAATGATCCAAGTAATGATACATAGAGGCAATAATTGGAAGATATTTTCTGATTTGAGACAGATGGGAAAGAGATAAGAAGCATAGCCAATTTTAACCATGGTTTGGTAACTTTAACCATATGCATTTAATGGTAAGATTCCTTTCTATCCCTTAAGTGCCAAATCACCAATTCTTGATCAAGTTGCAAAGCTCTGAGTTCAGACACTTTGGCCTATAAATAGAGGTCCAAACTTCATTCAAATTCACACCAAAACCTCACAAGTTATAGGTTTTCTCTTTCTTTCTTGAATTGCAAGTTTTAAGTTTCAAAGAGAGGTAGAAAACTCAACCTCCAAACCCTTGAAGTTCTGGCCAAAGTAATGCTTCCCACAACTCATAAACATCATATGGGATGTGTTTGAACCACTCATACACCCCAAATCACCCCAAAACTCAGATTCACTTCTCAACCTCCATATGAACATGAAATGAACCTTATCATGCCAATTTTCATTCAGGCTCATTTCTGTCCAAACTAATGCTTCTAACATCATCCATATATCACATATGAACTATCCAATCCATCACATATAGCCAATAACCTCAGAATCATCAAATTCGATTCACTCTTGAAGCTTATGCAGATCGGGTACCATGGCCATGCCCAGATGAATTCAGATGGTTCCAAGCATCCAGACACCTTCCATAAGGTTCATTGAAGCTATCCAGATCATCAAACAACTTCTGTAACACCTCCAGGCACGATTTCAATTTCCAGTTTGGCCGTTTTTGAAGGTAAGCTACTTGAACTTCAAACTCTATGAATCATGCATCATAAATGAAATATGAACATACCATCTTGTTTCTGCACCTATGAGGATCATTAGCCCTCAATCAATTGCTATTTATCTTGCACATACACGATTTCATGATCAATCTCAGAATTAGGGTTCTTCGTGTTCATCACAAAATTGATCACCTTAGAGCAAAAATAAATGAATTATGAGGGCACCATCATGATCCTTGTGAAAAACCGAGTGAGATAGACCCTTCACTTGATCAATTTGGTTCAGTTTTGGAGATTTTCAAAATTCAGTTGAAGGTGTGTTCTTGGCGCCATTTTTGATTCAGAAATTTCAAAAGTTGAGTTTAAAATATAATCAAATGGATGCGTTATACTTACAAGCTGCGCGCGCAGCCCAGTTGGTAAGTGTTTTGGCTGGTAAGAGAGAGAGCGTGGGTTCAAACCCTGGTAGGACCAAAACCAATTTTTTTGACACTATTTTTCTTTCATTTTTTAACAAACTTCATCATTTAATTTAACCAATCAAATCAATTCATTTTTCATTCATTTTTTACACACCTCTTATTTAATATACATATTTTGACAATATCAAAAAAAAATCACAAAAAAGGATTTATTTAATATGTTTTTAATTAGGTTTAAAATGATACATTTTTAAGTACTTTTAAATACTTTAAATATTGTTTTTCATCTAATTTTCAAACCTAATCACTTGTAAATAGTTTTGTGATCAAACCATAACCACTTAGGTCTTAATTAAGCATTAAAATTTGATTTTAACTTAATTAAGTTGACTTTTGTCAAATTCGAACCATTTTTAAACAAGCGGTCGCGATTCTTTTCAAAGACGATAAACCATTTCTTTTTGATTTTCAAAGAAAACTATTGATTAAATCTTTTTAATTGATCAATTGATTTTCAAAGCGATGTGGGGCCTCTCGAATATTAGAGAGTATAAGTCCCTTTCCTCTTTCTTTTACAGTTTTTCTTTGTACAGAAAACTCTTTCAAAACAAACTTTCAAACAATTTTTCAAACGACGCGTCTGTAAATAAACAATCAACCATGTTTTATAAATACCATGGGCCTCCATGTAGGTATAAGTCCCAAGCCCCTTTTGTACATACCCATTCCCGTACATGAAATTAGGTATTTCATTGTACGCCTTTTTGTACATACACTTTTTTTGTACATATCTTGATCTGTTTTTTAACTTTGAATAACAAACCAAAAATGAAGGTTTCTTTAAATCTTCCCAAAAATATCATGGGCCTCCATGTAGGTATAAGTCCCAAGCCCTTTGTAAATACCTGTTTACATAGCTTTGAATAAATTCAAGAGGGCCTCTCCCCGAGTATGAGTCCCGAGCCCTGTGTATACAAATGGATCATGCTTACAGGTATATTTCCTTCATAAACTCCATTATATACACACGCTTTGTCATATATGTATAACTGTTCATATTTGTTCATGTACTTGTTCATGTTTGTTCGTACTTGTTCATACTTGTGATTGTGTTATATATATTTGTTCAACTTAGTACAACACTAGGTTCCCCATAGCCTCCTATTGGGCTTCGTGCAAAGAATCTCCCTATTTTAGGTTAGGACATAGAGTATGGTTTCCCGGTGAAATCGCTCTAAGAGCTCAAACCAACTATACCATGCCTCCCCTTGGGCTTTGTACAAACGAGTGACCCTCCCATAGCCTCCTCTTGGGCTTACAATGCAAGGACCCTGGATTGTCCCTCCCATAGCCTCCTCTTGGGCTTACAATGCAAGGACCCTCGGATAGCCTCCTCTTGGGCTTCGTACAGGGACCCACGGGCTTCTTATAAGCATCCCCAATATCCAAAACAAATACCCTAGGAGATTAGACATTTATCATCTCTATGATAGGAGTATCTCTTCTATATCATCACAAACAATCAATCAATCAAACTTTTTTTGCCACAAGGCTGGCTAATCAATCAAATTTCTCTTTGCCACAAGGCTGGCTAATCAATCAAACCGTTTTGCCACCATACTGGCTGATTAATCAAAGTTTTTGTCACAAGGCTGACTTCATTGAAATTTTTGCCACAAGGCTGGCTGATTAATCAAAACTTTTTGTCACAAGGCTGACTTCATTGAAAGTTTTTGCCACAAGGCTGGTTAAACAACAAAAAACATCTTTCTCATTCTAAGCACCCTAAGTGGCATGGCCCCGGGCTTATAATGAAAAGATTTTCAAACAAAAAACAAACAGATGTATGTGATGATATAGATTATATACATCGAACATTGAGATGACATTTGTCTCTTTTCCTTTGCTTCCACTAGCATAAGTGGGAACTACGATTGCTCTGACTTTCTCAACATCCCTTTGAGAATACGTAGGCACAAGGTCGTATCCTTGGCGAGCAAAACTTCTCTCTCAAATCACTCAAACCTTAGCACCCGTAGACCCCGAGCTACAGATGCTCTGATTCCCTCTTAAGGGATATGTATGCAGAGGATCGCGATGATCTTTGCGAGCATAATCAAACAAACACCTTAGGTCCCACCTATTTCACAAGAACCTCTCAATAACATGGAATGAAAAACAAAGCAAAGAAACCTATAGAGTACTATAGATACGTTGGGTGCTAATACCTTCCCTTCGTATAACCAACCCTCTTACCCAAAGATCTCTCCCCCCACTTTTAGGTTATTGCAGCTTTTTTCCTTTTCCTCCTTTGGAAATAATAAAAAGTTTGGTCGGTACAAAAGAAAAATCATTTTTTTGAGCACTCGAGCCCAAAGAAGGCATCAGGTGTCTCATCCACAAAAAAGAGGAACAAAACGATTTTTCGCCCGCGACACATAGGACAGCTTCAGAGCTTGAATTTCTTCTTGAATCATTGCATGCTAGATTGTATCAGAACATTGTTGAATGTAGCAGAGCATCATCAGAGCATCTCTACATCCTGAAATGTTACAGAACAAACTAAACGACAAAAGTCAAAGCATGAATGAATCAGAACATAAAATATGTATCAAAACAAATAATATGTATCAGAGCAAACAACCATAATGTTACAGAGCATATTTTAGAACTAAAAACATGCATCAGAACATAAAAGGAATAAGAATGAGTTAGAGCATATTCTATCATCGGATTATCAGAACATTCTTCCTTCTTGCTTCTGATTCTTGAAGCTTTACAACACTCAGCTTGCTTCAATTTCCATGAGCTTGTTTCTATACATAATTGCTTTTCCCCATGTCTTTGCTTCTCATGTTGAGCTTTTAAGAATATCTTCAACTTCTGCAAAACACTCAAAGACATAGAACTTGCAAGTTCTGTTAGAAATGTGGAGACTTTCTCCCAGTAACTGATAAAATAAATCAGATCATTTATCACATTTTTCTCCCCCTTTTTGTCATAACATCAAAAAATGTAAAAAGATTCGGATGAAAAACAAACAATATGAGAGAAAGAAAGATAATTTTCATTGATTAGCAAAAGAGAATTATCACAAAAATACAAGGAGGATGCAGAGAAGACAGATGCAAGAAACAAAGAAAAACAACTAAGACTCAAAGACTAAGATGACCCTAGCTTATACATAATCTTGGCCAGCATGTCATGAATCCCATTATTTCTCTCACTCTGTCTTTCCATGAAAGTGCGGAACTCAGCATTGATTGTATCTTGATTGTCCATTCGAGAAGCTAGCTCACCCTGATTCTTCTGAATGACCTCTAGAGTCTTCGCCAGAAGAGAAGGTTCACCAGAAGAGGCTTCACAGCTTCTGTCCAGAGGGACAGCATTCACGACTGCAGCTTCCATTGTGAGATCATCATTATGATTTTCCTCAGCAGGAATATCTCCAACAGAATGATCTTCAGCATCAGCTTCTTCCATAGAAGCATCTCCATCATATTCTGCAGTAGGCAGCTCAGAATCTCCATTCTCAAGAGCTTGAAGAATGGCAGCTAGATTCATTGGGGCAAAAGGTCCTTCAACTTCTGGAGGATCAGCAACTTCCGGAATGACCATAGCAGGGTCTTCCTTAGAAGGATTCTCCGTCAAAAAGTTAAACAAGGACTTGAAGTCTCAAGTCAGAACTGGATACTTAGGTCTTCAGACCATAATATCCCTGTAGGGATTAGCTTCCATTTCTGCAGCAATCCTAGCCTCTTCAAGTTCATCAGTGAATTCCTTCTCTTCAAAGATATATCTCCCTCCAAGACGACTGAACCAGAAGTATTCATAACTCCTCAGAATTCCACACGGTCGTGGAGCAAGTTCTACACAAATTTCCTGAAGTTCTTCAAAATAAGCATCTGCTTTTCTTCGGAAGATTCTCTAGAATTTTCGCATAACAACATCATTTAATCATCCACTATGAACTATTCTGAGAGTATCACGGACTCTTCTGATGTTCCTCTTTATTAATCCAAAAATTACACCAATAGGGTATTCAAGGCGAGATTTTATTTTGGTTATGGGAGTGTCTGGTTTTAAAACAAAGTAGGGTTGAGGTTTTCTGTCAACATGAAAGGATGATTCTACTTTATTCTCAGAGTCTAGCACTACAAACTCAGCTTCAGGGCGAGGCTTGGGAGTGTAATTGCAATCACGAAGCAATTGCTCATGTGATGCAGAGTCTGGAAGGTCAGAAACAACAGGATAATTTTGAGAGTTTGAGGGAATGGTTTCAAGGTTAGCATGAGGTGAGGGTTGAGAAGTGGATATTTCTGTGTGAGGTGGAAAGTTGGTTTGAAGGGGTTGTATATCAAGAACAGGGGTTTCAAGGGCCTGGTCAGAAGCATGGTTGGTTGTGGGTGGAGATGAAGGAATGAGAACATTTATGATGGGTGAGTGAGGAGGAGTAAGAGTTTTGGTTACAGGAGAAGAAGGAGGTGTGAGAACATGAATGTTTATGGGTGATTCGGATGGGGATTTTTCTGGTTGATTTACTGGTTCGGGGGTTTGAGCAACAGTTATTGGTGCACTTTTGAACGTAAAGCAGGAACAGAATCAGGTTCAGAGAGATGAATACCTTTGGATACCTTCTGAACAACTTCAAACACAGCCTCAAGCTTCCTTTGCTTCTTATGTTAGAACAAGATTTGTTCTGATCAATATTCTTAGTTTTGATGATAACAAGGATATGAATTTTGTGTGAGATAATGTGGTACTCTAATACATTGCAATTTCCCTTTCAGGAAATATATAAAGAGTATGCACAAATCAGCGCTCAGAAGCTTTGTCTCAGAAGGTTCAGCATGCAACATCAGAACATGGTCTGGCCAGACATCAGAAGATGGTCAAGGCAGAATCAGAACATGGGTCTATGGAAGCATCAGAAGAACTTGAGATCAAAAGCAGAAGCACTGAAGTTCTCATGGTATCACGCTCAGAAGCACTTCAAGGTCAGAAGACAAGAAGATGCTATGCACCAAGCTGTTTGACTCTGATGATATTCAAATATTATATTCACAAACATCAGATCAGAAGAAAGTACAAGTGGCAGGCTACGCTGACTGACAAAAGGAACGTTGGAAGCTATTAAAGGCAACGTCAGTAGACACAGCGTGAACAAGGCTCGAGGTAGTTTACAAAAGCGTGAAACATTAAATGCAATGCTGTACGGAATACGCAAAGCATTAAATGCGCCCAACGGTCATCTTCTCAAACGCCTATAAATATGAAGTTCTGATGAGAAGCAAGGTTGACGATTTGCTAACAATTAACTTGCTGAAACGCTGTTCAAATTCAAAACTCAGAAACTTCATCTTCATCAAAGCTCACTACATTGCTGTTGTAATATATTAGTGAGATTATGCTTAAACGTTAAGAGAAATATCACTGTTGTGATTATAGCTTTTAAGAAGCATTGTAAAACTCTTATTTGATTACATTAATTTGTAAGTAACTAGAGTGATCAAGTGTTGATCAGGATACTCTAGGAAGTCTTAGCTTGTGTCTAAGCAGTTGTAATTAGAGTGATCACGTGGTGGTCAGGATACTCTAAGAAAGTCTTAGCTTGTGTCTAAGCATTTGTTCCTGGAGTGATCAGGTTGTGATCAGGATACTCTAGAAGACTTAGTCGCGGACTAAGTGGAAAACCATTGTAATCTGTTACGATTAGTGGATTAAATCCTCAGGTGAGGTAAATCACTCCGCGGGGGTGGACTGGAGTAGTTTAGTTAACAACGAACCAGGATAAAAATAACTGTGCAATTTATTTTTATCGTTCAAGTTTTTAAGACTACACTTATTCAAACCCCCCCTTTCTAAGTGTTTTTCTATCCTTCAATTGGCATCAGAGCGCCGGTTCTAAGGTGCAAGCACTTAACCGTGTTTAGAAAAGATTCAGGAAGAGAAAAACGCTTCAGTAAAAGATGGCTGGTGATGAACACACATCTACATCTGGCTCCACTGAGCAGTACAATGGAAATGGTAACAATGGTTATACTAGACCACCAGTATTTGATGGTGAAAACTTTGAATACTGGAAAGATAAACTGGAAAGTTACTTTCTTGGTCTAGATGGTGAACTATGGGATCTTCTGATGGATGGTTACAAACATCCAGTGAAAGCTAGTGGCGTAAAGCTTACGAGGCAAGAAATGGATGATGATTAGAAGAAGCTTTTCAAGAATCATCGTAAATGTAGGACTGTTTTGCTGAATGCTATCTCTCATGCTGAGTATGAGAAGATATCTAACAGGGAAACTGCCTATGATATATATGAGTCATTGAAAATGACCCATGAGGGAAATGCTCAAGTCAAGGAGACTAAAGCTCTTGCTCTAATCCAGAAATATGAAGCCTTCAAGATGGAGGATGATGAAGATATTGAGAAGATGTTCTCAAGATTTCAAACTCTAACTGCTGGATTGAGAGTTCTGGATAAAGGCTACACCAAAGCTGATCATGTAAAGAAGATTATCAGAAGCTTACCCAGAAGATGGGGCCCAATGGTGACTGCATTCAAGATTGCGAAGAATCTGAATGAAGTTTCTTTGGAAGAGCTGATCAGTGCCCTGAGGAGTCATGAGATTGAACTTGACGTTAATGAACCTCAGAAGAAAGGTAAGTCTATTGCTCTAAAATCTAATGTTAAAAAATGCAGTAACGCTTTTCAGGCTAGAGAAGAAGATCCTGAAGAATCAGAATCTGAAGAAGAAGATGAACTGTCCATGATCTCCAGAAGGGTAAACCAACTCTGGAAGAGCAAGCAAAGGAAGTTCAGAGGCTTCAGAAGTTCAAAGAAATTTGAACGAGGAGAATCTTCTGGTGACAGAAGATCTGACAAGAAGAAGGATGTCTGCTATGAGTGCAATGAGCCTGGACATTACAAGAATGAGTGTCCGAAACTTCAGAAGGAGAATCCCAAGAAGAAGTTTCATAAGAAGAAAGGTCTTATGGCAACATGGGATGATTCTGAATCAGAATCAGGATCAGACTCTGAAGAAGAGCAGGCAAACTTTGCGCTGATGGCGACAGAAGATGATGGATCAGAATCTACATCAGAATCAGATTCTGAAGAGGTATTTTCTGAACTATCTAGAGAAGAGTTAGTTTCCAGTCTAACAGAGCTTCTTGAATTAAAATCTCATCTTAGTATCAAATACAAAAAGCTGAAAAAGCAATTTGAATTTGAAACTAAGAAGCTTGAGTTGGAAAATTCTGAAATAAAAGAAAAAGTTTTAAAATTATCCAATGATGTTGGATCTCCTTCTGATTCAGAAAAATCCACTCCCAGTCTGAATCATATTCTGAAAGAATATGATTTAAGTTTCAGGAAGTTCTTATCTAGAAGTATTGGCAGAAGTCAGCTAGCTTCTATGATATATGCTGTGTGTGGGAACAAGAGAGTTGGCATTGGTTATGAGGGTGAAATCCCATACAAGCTTGAATCTGTGGATGATATGAAAATATCATACAAGCCTCTGTATAACCAATTTAAATTTGGCCACTCCCATGATATTAATCACACATCACATGCACAAAGTTTTCACATAACACACACCAAGAAGCATGTGACACAACCTAAGAAATATCATGGAACTCAGAATAAGAAGTATCATGCTGTTCCTCCTGTTAAATATTTTGCTAAACCCAAGTTCAATCAGAACTTGAGGAGAACTAACAAAAAAGGACCCAAGAAATTGTGGGTACCTAAGGAGAAGATAATTTCTGTTGCAGATATCCTTGGCGGCAAAGAGGATAGAAAGCAACATGTCATGGTACCTGGACTCTGGGTGCTCGCGACACATGACGGGAAGAAGGTCTACATTCCAAGACCTGGTGCTTAAACCAGGTGGAGAAGTCAAGTTTGGAGGAGATCAGAAGGGCAAAATCATTGGCTCTGGAACCATAAGTCTTGGTAACTCTCCTTCCATAACTAGTGTACTTCTTGTTGAAGGATTAACGCATAACTTATTGTCCATAAGTCAATTAAGTGACAATGGTTATGATATAATCTTCAATCAAAAGTCTTGCAAGGCTGTAAGTCAAAAGGATGGCTCAATCCTATTTACAGGCAAGAGAAAGAACAACATTTATAAGACAGATCTTCAGGATCTTAAGAATCAGAAGGTGACTTGTCTTATGTCTGTTTCTGAAGAGCAATGGGTCTGGCACAGAAGATTAGGTCATGCTAGTTTGAGAAAGATTTCTCAGATTAACAAACTAAATCTGGTCAGAGGACTCCCCAATCTGAAATTCAAATCAGATGCTCTTTGTGAAGCATGTTAGAAGGGCAAGTTCTCCAGACCTGCATTCAAGTCTAAGAATGTTGTTTCTTCCTCAAGGCCGTTAGAACTCTTACACATTGATCTGTTTGGCCCAGTCAAAACAGCATCTGTCAGAGGGAAGAAATATGGATTAGTCATCGTTGATGATTATAGCCGCTGGACGTGGGTAAAGTTCTTAAAACACAAGGATGGGTCTCATTCAGTGTTCTTTGAATTCTGCACTCAGATCCAATCTGAGAAGGAGTGTAAAATCATAAAGGTCAGAAGTGATCATGGTGGCGAATTTGAGAACAGATTATTTGAGGAGTTCTTCAAAGAAAATGGTATTGCCCATGATTTCTCTTGTCCTAGAACTCCACAACAAAATGGAGTTGTAGAGCGAAAGAATAGGACTCTACAAGAAATGGCCAGAACCATGATCAATGAAACCAATATGGCTAAGCATTTCTGGGCAGAAGCAATTAACACTGCATGTTATATTCAGAATAGAATCTCTATCAGACCTATTCTAAATAAGACTCCTTATGAATTATGGAAGAACAGAAAGCCCAACATTTCATATTTCCATCCTTTTGGATGTGTATGTTTTATTCTGAACACTAAAGATCATCTTGGTAAGTTTGATTCAAAAGCACAAAAGTGTTTCCTTCTTGGATATTCTGAACGCTCCAAAGGCTACAGAGTATACAATACTGAAACATTGATTGTAGAAGAATCAATAAATATCAGGTTTGATGATAAGCTTGGTCTTGAAAAACCAAAGCAGCTTGAGAATTTTGCAGATTTTGATATTGATATATCAGAAGCAGTAGAACCAAGAAGCAATGCTGCAGAAGCTGGCAGTCTCGGAAGCAATGGATCAGAAGATCTAGTTGCTGCATCTTTAGAGAATCTCAGGATTTTTGAAGAGCCAACAGTCAAAAGATCACCTAGACTTGCTTCAGCTCATTCAGAAGATGTGATCCTTGGAAAGAAAGATGATCCCATCAGAACAAGGGCATTCCTTAAGAACAATACAGAATGTCAATTAGGTCTTGTTTCTTTGATCGAGCCAACTTCTGCTGATCAAGCTCTAGAAGATCCAGACTGGATAATTTTCATGCAAGAAGAACTAAATCAGTTTACAAGGAATGATGTATGGGACTTGGTTCCTAGACCAAAAGGATTTAACATCATCGGTACTAAGTGGGTTTTCAGAAACAAGCTAAGTGAGAAAGGTGAAGTGGTAAGAAACAAAGCCAGACTGGTTGCTCAGGGTTATAGTCAGCAAGAAGGGATTGATTATACAGAAACCTTTGCACCAGTGGCCAGGTTAAAATCTATTCGTCTATTAATTTCTTTTGCCACTCAACACAACATCACTCTTTATCAGATGGATGTCAAGAGTGCCTTCTTAAATGGTTATATAGATGAAGAAGTTTATGTTCACCAACCTCCTGGTTTTGAAGACTCCATGTCTCCAAATAATGTTTTCAAATTAAAGAAATCATTATACGGATTGAAACAAGCTCCCAGAGCTTGGTATGAACGTTTGAGTTCTTTCCTTCTGGAAAATGATTTCACTAGAGGAAAAGTGGACACTACTCTCTTTTGTAAAACATTTAAAAAGGATATTTTAATTTGTCAAATATATGTTGATGATATTATCTTTGGAACATCTAATGCTACACTTGGAAAGGAGTTTGCTGAGTCTATGCAGGCTGAATTTGAAATGAGCATGATGGGAGAACTCAAGTATTTCCTTGGGATTCAAATCAACCAAACTTCCGATGGAACCTATATTCATCAAACGAAGTATGTGAAAGAACTTCTGAAGAAGTTTAATCTTTCTGAAAGCAAAGAAGCCAAAACTCCTATGCATCCAACTTGTGTACTAGGTAAGGATGAGGTAAGTAAAAAGGTAGATCAGAAGTTGTACAGAGGTATGATTGGATCTCTTCTATATCTAACTGCTTCTAGACCCGGCATTCTCTTTAGTGTTTGTTTGTGTGCTCGATTCCAATCAGATCCAAGAGAATCTAATTTAACAGCGGTTAAGAGAATTCTAAGGTATCTGAAAGGTACTACTAATGTTGGTTTAGTTTACAGAAGATCTAAAGATTACAACTTAGTAGGATTCTGTGATGCTGACTATGCTGGAGATAGAATAGAAAGAAAGAGCACTTCTGGAAGTTGTCAATTTCTTGGAAGTCATCTGATCTCATGGTACAGCAAGAAGCAAGCTACTATTGCCCTCTCAACAACAGAAGCAGAATATGTTGCTGCTGCTGGTTGTAGCACACAAATGCTCTGGATAAGAAGTCAGCTGGAAGATTATCAGATATATGAGAGTAACATTCCTATTTTCTGTGATAATACTTCTGCTGTATGTTTATCTAAGAATCCTATTTTACATTCAAAAGCTAAACATATTGAGATTAAACATCATTTCATAAGGGACTATGTTCAGAAGGGTGTGATATCTTTAAACTTTGTGGATACAGACCATCAATGGGCTGATATCTTTACAAAACCCCTTGCTGAAGATAGGTTTAAGTTCATTCTGAAGAATATCAGTATGGATTTATGCCCAGAATGAGAAGATGAGAAGATCTTATGTATGAGTATCTTCTGAAATGAAATTGATTTTTTTTTAAGAAGTTCTGATTGAAATCAATTAGAAATTGTGATTCAGTTATTACTAACGTTTCATTGTCTAAGTTGATTCAGAATCTCTTTAAAAGCAAAACAGCTGTAACTGGCTATCCAGATGGTAAACACGTGTTCACTATTTCTAGACAAGCGTGCGTGCAGTTGAGGGGACGTCTACTTAGGTAACTGTGCAAATATCGTCTTTTGTCGTTATTATCTCTCCTCACGTCATGTTACATTAAATGCCATTCATCATTTCTTTTATTGTCCTTCTTTTCTTTTTTATATTCCTCGAACGTTTCCCTCTTCTTTTTCCCTCTATTTATTCCTTCATTTCGTTGCATTTTTTTTAATAAGTCTTGGCTCTCTTTCTCTTTCTTTCTCTCTCTTGTCCAACAAAGTTTTTCTTTGGCATAAACCCTAGTTCATTCATCTTAAACCTAGCGTTCATCATGAATCCTTTCAACTCAATGAGAACGGATGGAAGGGTTAATCAGTTACAGGATGTGAAGCATATCTTGGGATGGCTCTCCAAGTCTCTTTCAAGACAGATCTCTTCTTCAATGCTGTTATCAACATTTATCCAAAGGAAGAAGACCTTTTTGAGTCACTGGAGCCCGTTTGCAACATTAGCTCCCTGTCTATGAACTGTCCCTCACTTCCTCTTTGGTCTCTTGGATCTCTCCTACAGTGGAGGTTCTAGTCTGGACAGGCATGAGGAGTTTTCAAGCTTTCATGGCTGAACATACTGAAGACCAGAGGGTTCTTGAGTTGTTTGCGCAGTCTTTGCGTAGGATAGAGTCTTAGGCTTTAAGTCTTTGTAGTTTTCTTTCCTTGTTGCATCTGTTTTCTGCATACACCTTTTGTAATCCTTCTTGTTGAAATCAATGAAAAGTTATTTATGTTTCTTTCCTTTTGTCTCTTACTTTACATCTGAATCTTTTATGTTTTTTGATGTTATGACAAAAAGGGGGAGAAAATATATGATAAATGATCTGATTAATATTATCAGTTACCGAGTAAAAAGGCTCCACATTTACTAACAGAACTTGCAAAGTTCTATGTTTTTAAGTTGTGTTGTTGCAGGAATCAAAGATTCAAGATCAACATAAGAAGCAACAAAATGAATCAAGCTCTTGGATTCTTGAAGCAAAGCTAAGTGCTAGGAAGCTTCAGAATCAGAAGCAAGAAGGAAGAATGATCAGAAATAGCTCTTGGATTCTTGAAGCAAGCTGAGTGCTAGGAAGCTTCAGAATCAGAAGCAAGAAGGAAGAATGATCAGAAATTCTGATAATAGAATATGATCCAAATCATTGTCTATTTGCTCTGATACATTTTCTATTGGATCTGATATATTCTATATGGCTTATATGGCTCTGATACATATTTTGTGTTCTGATACACATTTTATGTTCTAACTCATTCATGCTGACTTTTGTCGTTTAGTGTTGTTCTGTAACATTTCAGGATGTAGAGATGCTCTGATGATGCTCTAGTACATTCAACAATGTTCTGATACAATCTAGCATGAAGTGATGTAAGAAGAAATTCAAAGCTCTGAAGCTATCCGAGGGAAGCAGAAATCAGAAGCTGTGAATGTTCTAAAGATCCAGAAAAACTCAAGTTCTTAAGCTATCCTAAATGGAAGCATGAATCAGAAGCTGTGAATGTTCTGAAGATCAAAGAAATTCAAGTTCTGAAGCTGTCCTAAATGGAAGCGGGAATCAGAAGCTGTGAATGTTCTGAAGATCAAAGAAATTCAAGTTCTGAAGCTGTCCTAAATGGAAGCAGGAATCAGAAGCTGTGAGTGTTCTAGGGATCTAAAGAAATTCAAGTTCTGAAGCTGTCCGATGGAAGCAGAAGTCAGAAACTATGAATTATCAGAAGACAGAAGCTTATGTGATCGTCTCTACCGAAATAATCAGGGAAGTCTTTTATTATTAAAGTTCTTCGAGTATTTATTTCAGGGGGAGATTATTCATCTCAGGGGGAGATTGTTAATCTTAGGGGGAGACATAGTCACATGCTTATGTTATAGCTGTGTAATTTGTCTTTAGCCGTCTACTCTTTCTGATCGCAAATTCATATCATTTATATATGTTTTTGTCATCATCAAAAAGGGGAAGATTGTTAGAACAAGATTTGTTCTGATCAATATTCTTAGTTTTGATGATAACAAGGATATGAATTTTGTGTGAGATAATGTGGTACTCTAATACATTGCAATTTCCCTTTCAGGAAATATATATAGAGTATGCACAAATCAGCGCTCAGAAGCTTTGTCTCAGAAGGTTCAGCATGCAACATCAGAACATGGTCTGGCAAGACATCAGAAGATGGTCAAGGCAGAATCAGAACATGGGTCTATGGAAGCATCAGAAGAACTTGAGATCAAAAGCAGAAGCACTGAAGTTCTCATGGTATCACGCTCAGAAGCACTTCAAGGTCAGAAGACAAGAAGATGCTATGCACCAAGCTATTTGACTCTGATGATATTCAAATATTATATTCACAAACATCAGATCAGAAGAAAGTACAAGTGGCAGGCTACGCTGACTGACAAAAGGAACATTGGAAGCTATTAAAGGCAACGTCAGTAGACACAGCGTGAACAAGGCTCAAGGTAGTTGACAAAAGCGTGAAACATTAAATGCAATGCTGTACGGAATATGCAAAGCATTAAATGCGCCCAACGGTCATCTTCTCAAACGCCTATAAATATGAAGTTCTGATGAGAAGCAAGGTTGACGATTTGCTAACAATTAACTTGCTGAAACGCTGTTCGAATTCAAAGCTCAGAAACTTCATCTTCATCAAAGCTCACTACATTGCTATTGTAATATATTAGTGAGATTAAGCTTAAACGTTAAGAGAAATATCACTGTTGTGATTATAGCTTTTAAGAAGCATTGTAAAACTCTTATTTGATTACATTAATTTGTAAGTAACTAGAGTGATCAAGTGTTGATCAGGATACTCTAGGAAGTCTTAGCTTGTGTCTAAGCAGTTGTAATTAGAGTGATCACGTGGTGGTCAGGATACTCTAAGAAAGTCTTAGCTTGTGTCTAAGCATTTGTTCCTGGAGTGATCAGGTTGTGATCAGGATACTCTAGAAGACTTAGTCGCGGACTAAGTGGAAAACCATTGTAATCTGTTACGATTAGTGGATTAAATCCTCAGGTGAGGTAAATCACTCCGCGGGGGTGGACTGGAGTAGTTTAGTTAACAACGAACCAGGATAAAAATAACTGTGCAATTTATTTTTATCGTTCAAGTTTTTAAGACTACACTTATTCAAACCCCCCCTTTCTAAGTGTTTTTCTATCCTTCATCTTACTCTTCTGCTCTTCCATAACCTTTTCCTTCCCAAGAGAAATTTCTCTTCTTCTGGCAGATTCCAGAGTCTCCTTCTCACTGGCAACAACCTTCTGACCTTCAACTACTTGAGTTGTTGGTCCTTTAGAGATTTCTTCCTACTGATTCACAGCTTGTTGAACATCCTCATCTACATCTGAGGCATCAATTATTAATTTTCTTTTTCTTGCCTTCTTCTTCTCAACAATTTTAACAGTTTTCTCATTGTTATTAGAGGGCTTTCTCTTCTTCTTCTTCTTCTCAGCAGTCTCCTTCTTACTCTTCTCATTTGCAACTCAAGTAACCTGAACTCCTTCAGCAGCAACTTCTTCTGGAACGACTTTCTCAATAGTAGTAGCAGCAGCTACACTATGGACTACCTTCTCCTGGTTATCAGAAGGATGATCAAATTTTCTCTTAGTCCTTCTTTCCTTCCTTACAGCAGCTTCAGGAGAAGCTTCTGAAACATCTTCTGAAGCAGCAGGCTTGGAGGTAGAAGCTTTCTTGCGACCTCCTTTAGCAGGAGCGCCTTTTACTTTCTCTTTTTCTTCTTTTTCTTCCTTGAGATAATTCAGATATCTATTTCTGACTTCTGGCAGCTCGCTTCTGAAAAAGGATTCAAAGTCAGCAAGAATAGGATCTCTTCTGCTTCTTGCTCCAGGAAGAGGTTGAGGGGTTTGTCTAATAGCTTCAATAACACTCATCTTTCTCAAGGTGAGAGCATTCAAGCAACTACCAGTATTAACAACAAGAACTTTGATGGTACCTTCAGCTTCCAAGTTCTCAACAATCTTGGAATGAACCAGAAGATTTGTAATGATTCTTCCAAAAGGAATAATAGTACACTTCTTTATTCTGAAAGCATTTCTGGAATCCCTCACAGCATTCCACATGTGGTTGAAGATTATGTAGATAACATCAACCTTCTTCTGAGTGGCAATGCAATACAGAATGTATTTCTGCTCATTGTTGACAAAATCTGCAGAATGTGTTCCTTTCCTGTGATAGAAACACCCCAGAAGAATCTTGGTCCAGATTTTGTAGAGATCCCTCATGTCCTTGACACGACTTGTTTTGTTTACATCTGTATAGAGAGTAGATAAAACCTCCCGTGGATGTTTTTAGTAACGACCACAAACTTCCCGTGGACAAAAGACAGAATGGATTTTGGAGCAACAACAACATGCACCCAAAATTCCTTTACAAGATCTGGGTAAACCGGTCCATAGAACTCAGCAAATAAGGAGGTCCATCTTTGAAAGATGATATCTTCTTTAAGGCGAAAATCGTGTTCTTCGAGACTATCAAAGTCTACCATGAGTTCACAGATGACTTCCAACTCCTTTTTGGGAATGGAGCAGGCGATAACCGAAGCAATTTGCTGATCTTCTTCTTGAAGATGGAGAGGGACAAATGAGCCAACATTGTGAGATGATGAAGCGGCCATTGAAACAGAACTGAGGTTGCAAGAAATATTTCTGGGTTTGCGCTTAGGTTTAGAGAATAGACCAAAGAGGTTACAAAAATGCAAGCAAGAAGAAGGAGAGAAAGGGAGCGAAAAAGATAAACGTTATGATTTGAAAAGTATTTATAGAGGCGGATTTGAAAAATAATGCAATAGAATTATGAGAATGAACAGTTACAGAATCAAATGAAATCAATTTCATTAAATGATGAATGACGTTTGGTGAGAGATCATTGTAAATGAAATGATTTAACACAGTTACCTAGTGCGACGTCCCATCAGATTCACTCACACTTTTATCAACCATACATACACGTGTTCACCGTCAGAATACACTTGATGACAGTTGTGTTGTACTAACTAGAACTTTTCAGCTTCTGATTCTGATCTCTGCTTCTGACTATAAATCTTTAGAAATGATCTAGTTCATATAGGATCATTTTTCATTCCAAGGATCACATCTTCTGAGTGAGCTGAGGTGAGTCTAGAAGATCTTCTGACTGTTGGTTCTTCAGAAATTCTGAGATTCTCTAAAGATGCAGCAACTTGATCTTCTGATCCTTTGCTTCTGAGACTTTCAGCTTCTGGAACTTTGCTTCTTGGTTCTTCAGCTTCTGATATATCAATATCTATATTTGCAAAATTCTTAAACTGTGTTGGCTTTTCAAGACCAAGCTTTTCATCAAATCTGATATTGATTGATTCTTCTACAACCAATGTTTCAGTATTTTATACTCTGTAGCCTTTAGAGCGTTTAGAATATCCAAGAAGAAAAAAATTTTGTGCCTTAGAATCAAACTTACCAAGATGATCTTTAGTATTCAGAATAAAACACACACATGCAAAAGGATGAAAATATGAAATGTTAGGCTTTCTGTTCTTCCACAATTCATAAGGAGTCTTATTTAGAATAGGTCTTATAGAGATTCTATTCTGAATATAACATGCAGTGTTTATTGCTTCTGCTCAGAAGTGCTTAGCCATATTGGTCTCATTGATCATGGTTCTAGCCATTTCTTGCAGAGTCCTATTCTTTCGCTCTACAACTCCATTTTGTTGTGGAGTTCTAGGGAAAGAGAAATCATGGGCAATACCATTTTCTTTGAAGAACTCCTCAAAGAATCTGTTCTCAAATTCGCCACCGTGATCACTTCTAACCTTTATGATTTTTCACTCCTCTTCAGATTGGATCTGAGTGCAGAATTCAAAGAACACTGAATGAGACTCATCCTTGTGTTTTAAGAACTTTACCCATGTCCAGCGGCTATAATCATCTACGATGACCAATCCATATTTCTTCCCTCTGACAGATGCTGTTTTGACTGGTCCAAACATATCGATGTGCAGAAGTTCTAACGGCCTTGAGGAAGAGACAACATTCTTAGATTTGAATGCAGGTTTGGAGAACTTGCCCTTCTGACATGCTTCACAAAGCGCATCTGATTTGTATTTCAGATTTGGGAGACCTCTGACCAAATTTAGTTTGTTGATCTTAGAAATCTTTCTCAAACTAGCATGTCCTAATCTTCTGTGCCAGACCCATTTCTCTTCAGAAACAGACATAAGACAAGTCACCTTCTGCTCCTCAAGATTAGAAAGATAAATCTTATAAATGTTGTTCTTTCTCTTTCCTGTAAATAGGATTGAGCCATCCTTCTGACTTACAGCCTTGCAAGACTTTTGATTAAAGATTATATCATAACCATTGTCACTTAATTGACTTATGGACAATAAGTTATGCGTTAATCCTTCTATAAGAAGTACATTAGTTATGGAACGAGAGTTACCAATACTTATGGTTCCATAGCCAATAATCTTGCCCTTCAGATCTCCTCCAAACTTGACTTCTCCACTTGACTTAAGCACCAGGTCTTGGAACATAGACCTTCTTCCCGTGATATGTCGCGAGCACCCAGAGTCCAGGTACCATGACATTTTGTGCTTTGTCTTCTTTGCTGCCAAGGATATCTGCAACAGAAATGATCTTTTCCTTAGGTACCCACAATTTCTTGGGTCCTCTCTTGTTAGTTTTCCTCAAGTTCTGATTGAACTTGGGTTTAGCATAATAATTTATAGGAGGAACAGCATGATATTTTTTAGGTTTGGCAGCATGATATTTTTTTGTTTGTGCCACATGCTTCTTGGTGTGTGTAGTATGAAAACTGTGCATGTGAGGAGAGCCTAATATCATGTGAGTGGCCATATTTGAACTGCTCATACAATGGCTTGTATGTGATTTTCAACTCATCAACAGTTTCAAATTTATGTGGGATATCACCCTCATAGCTAACGCCAATCCTTTTGTTTCCAGAAATTCCATATATCATAGAAGCAAGGTGACTTCTGCCAATACTTCTAGATAGAAACTTTCTGAAGCTCGAGTCATATTCTTTCCGAATATGATTGAGGCTAGGAATGGATTTTTCTGATTCAGAAGGAGATCCAATGTCTTTGGATAATTTTAAAACTTTTTCCTTTAGTTCAGAATTCTCCACTTCCAGCTTCTTAGTTTCAGATTCAAATAGCTTTTTCAGCTTTTTGTATTTGATACTAAGATGAGCCTTGAGTTCCAGAATTTAAGTTAAACTGTAAACTAACTCTTCTCTAGATAGTTCAGAAAATACCTCTTCAGATTCTGATTCTGATGTAGATTCTGATCCATCATCCACTTTGGCCATCAGTGCAAGGTTTGCTTGCTCGCCTTCAGAGTCTGATTCTGATTCTGATTCAGAATCATCCCATGTTGCCAAAAGACCCTTCTTCTTATGAAACTTCTTCTTGGGATTCACCTTCTGATGTTTTGGATATTCATTGTTGAAGTGTCCAGGCTCATTGCACTCATAGCAGATGACCTTCTTCTTGTCAAATCTTCTGCCACCAGAAGATTCTCCTCTTTCAGGCTTCTTTGAACTTCTGAAGTTCTTGACCTTCCTTTGCTTGCTCTTCCAGAGTTGGTTTACCCTTCTAGAGATCATGGACAGTTCATCTTCTTCTTCTGATTCTGATTCTTCAGAATCTTCTTCTTCAGCCTGAAAAGCGTTAGTGCATTTTTTATAATTAGATTTTAATGCAATAGATTTACCTTTCTTATGAGGCTCATTTGCATCCAGCTCTATCTCATGGCTTCTTAAGGCACTTATTAGCTATTCCAAAGAAACCTCATTCAGATTCTTTGCAATTTTGAATGAAGTCGTCATTGGACCCCATCTTCTGGGCAAGCTCCTGATGATCTTCTTTACATGATCAACCTTGGTGTAACCTTTGTCCAGAACTCTTAATCCAGCAGTTAGCGTTTGAAATCTTGAGAACATCTTCTTAATATTTTCATCATCCTCCATCTTGAAGGATTCATATTTCTGGATTAGGGCAAGGGCTTTGGTCTTCTTCACTTGAGCATTTCCTTCATGGGTCATTTTTAATGACTCATATATATCATAGGCAGTTTCCCTGTTAGATATCTTCTCATACTCAGCATGAGAGATAGCATTCAGAAAAACAGTCCTACATTTATGATGATTCTTGAATTGCTTCTTTTGATCATCATTCATTTCTTGTCTTGTAAGCCTTATGCCAGAAGATTTCACTGGATGTTTGTAACCATCCATCAGAAGATCCCATAAGTCACCATCTAGACCAAGGAAGTAACTTTCAAGTTTATCTTTCCAGTATTCAAAGTTTTCACCATCAAATACTGGTGGTCTAGTATAACCATTGTTACCATTTCCATTGTGTTGCTCAGCTGAGCCAGATGTAGATGAATTTGTTGGATCTTCACCAGGCATCTTTTACTGAGGCGTTTTTCTCTTCCTGAATCTTTTCTAAACACAGTTAAGTGCTTGCACCTTAGAACCGGCGCTCTGATGCAAATTGAAGGATATAAAAACACTTAGAAAGGGGGGGGGGGTTGAATAAGTGTAGCTTTAAAACTTGTAAGATAAAAACTATTCGCACAATGATTTTTATCCTGGTTCGTTGTTAACTAAACTACTCCAGTCCACCCCCTTGGAGTGATTTAACTCACCAGAGGATTTAATCCACTAATCACACAAGATTACAATGGTTTTCTACTTAGACAACTTCTAAGTCTTCTAAAGTATACTGATCACAACCTGATCACTCTAGGAACAAACTGCTTAGATACCCTCTAAGACTTTCTAGAGTATTCTGAGCAACAACCTGATCACTCTAGTTCTTACAAATTAATGTAAACAAATTCTTTTAAGAGTTACAATGCTTATTAGATAAGCTATTATCACAACTGTGATTTTATCTTAAGTTTAAGCTTAATCTCACTAATATATTACAACAGCAATGTAGTGAGTTTGAAGATGAAGTTTTAGAGCTTTTGAATTTGACAACGTTTCTATAAGTTTGCGCAAGTGTTGTATTAGAATTCGTAACGTTGCTTCTCATCAGAACTTCATATATATAGGCACTTGAGAAGATGACTGTTAGGAGCAATTAATGCTTTGCGTAATCCGTACAACATTGCATTTAATGTTTCACTCTTTTGTCAACTACCTCGAGCCTTGCTTTCGTTGTGTCTACTGACGTTGCCTTTAATAGCTTCTAACGTTCCTTTTGTCAGTCAGCGTAGCCTGCCATCTTCTACTTGCTTCGGATCTGATGTTTGTGTAAACAATGTTTGAATATCATCAGAGTCAAACAACTTGATGCAGAGCATCTTCTTGTCTTCTGACCTTGAAGTGCTTTTGATCGTGATACCATGAGAACTTCAGTGCTTCTGCTTTTGATCTCAATTTCTTATGATGCTTCCATAGACCCATGTTCTGATTCTGCTTGACTATCTTTTGATGTCTTGCCAGACCATGTTTTGATGTTGCATGCTGAACCTTCTGAGTCAGTGCTTCTTGCGCCGATTTTGTGCATACTCTTTATATAATTCCTGAAATGGAAATTGCATAGTATTAGAGTACCACATTATCTCATACAAAATTCATATGCTTGTTATCATCAAAACTAAGAATATTGATCAGAACAAATCTTGTTCTAACAATTTAGACCGAATACATGACAGAAATTAGGTATAAATGGTGACCGATCAACACTTAATACATCTTCCTAAAAATATATAAAATACATAAATTACTATAGTGACATGTCTCGCGCAAGTTTATATCACAGAGAAAGTATCAGATACTTTTTTTTAGATAGGGAAATCCGTCAAAACATTGATGTGTTTGTTTTCGAATTTATGTGCTTATATTTATCATGTGTTATTACGAGAAATTTGCTGATTAGCCACGGGCAAAACCGTGGTAGTTTAGGAGAAAAATAAAACTCTGACAAATTAAATTTAGCCACTATTTACGAAATAATATAAAAAATGAAAATTGTTAGTCACGATTAAATTATAATTTAGTTTGGTAATTTCATCAAATTTGATCATAGGAACTTGAATTCAAATCAGTAACTTTTATCTATTTATTTTTAAGGAATAATATTTATTAATAAAATCTAGGGGTGTTCGCGGTGCGGTTTTGACAGTTTTGAATAAGAAAATCATTCGAGAATCACAAAAGAAAAAAAATGTGTGGTTTGATTTGTTTCTGTTGGCTTTTAGAAAAAAACTGAACTAAACCAAACCAAACGAATCCGATTTAGTTTGGTTCGGTTGGTTCGGTTTTTTATAAATATTTTACTCAGTCATACATACACATATAGATGACGACATAAATTTGTATTTAGACATTCATACACTATCAAATAACAACAAAATTCGTCATATTTTAGTACAACAACTTTCTATTTAATATGTTAAAATTAAATTAGATTAAAAGTCGAATAATAAACATAAAATAATACCATAAAACAATTTAAAAATTATTATAATGAAACAAAAAAAATATATGAGACGAGAGATTAGTGAAGATGAAAAAGAAAAAACAAAATAGTTGAGAGATTAGAAAAGAAGTTATGCGATTAAAACGAAACAGAAATAGAGAACATTTGCATAAAAATGAGAATGTGAAAAAGAAAGAATATAAGAGAGTAGAGATTAGAGAAAAAGACGAAAGATGTATGTGGCAAAGAAGGCACGATAATGCTATTAGAGATTTGAGAAGATCTGGACTGAAATCATATGTGTAAGGATGAGAAAAATGTTCATAATCATAAGGCTAAGGTATAATTGATTTAAATTTGGGTTGGATGTGAGTTAAGTAAAAGTTAGGTTGTAACATAATGCAGTTTGATTCAGTTTGGTTCAGTTTACAAAATACAAACCACAAACCGCACAAAACCATGCATTTTTGTTAAAAGATGACCCAAACAAATCTGAATTAAATGCGATTTTTTGCGATTTCGATTTGGTTTGGTTTGCAGTTTTCTTTTGGTTTGGTTTTAAACACCCCTAAAAAAATCCACTATCTCTCCCTCTCTCATTTTATCTTAATTATTTTAGAATATTTTTTATTTATATTTTTATTTTATTTTTGATAATAAGAAGGGTTGAAGCCCGAAAGAGAAAAATTACATAAAATCAACAAAAAAAGCTACTAACTCCTAATAAGTTTGCTGCCATAAATGGACAGATGAAGTCAGGTGCTTTCTTATGCACAATATAATTCTTGTTGAGACTTCCCCGTTTAGCAAGCACATCCGCAAACCTATTTGTAGTTCGATATGAATATGAAATGACAACTGTCTCATGCAAATTTATTAATTCCGTAATATGACGCATAATTGGAATACACTCCTGGTTACACGGTGTAGCAACCCACCCTAAAAATTAAAGGTTTTAGAGTCGCCACCTATTCTACCAGGGCGAATAGGAAACCCTACGAAGTTAAGAGATCGGGGTAAGATATTATATTCAGGTCGAGGGAAGGTGTTAGGCACCCTCATTCCTTTCCTAAAGTTTTATCGAAGATAAGGTTTATGGTTAAATATTAAGGTTTAATAGCTAAGGAAATGAACAGGGGAAAAGTGAGATTTATGGGGAAGGGGATTCACCTTGTTTCCAAGTGCCTACGTATCTCCTTAGGGAGAATCAGAGTCAACGTAGTTTGGGCACAGGGTTGTACGCCTTAGAATTAGAATTTGATTTGATATAGTTTAAAGGCTTTTTGAATGGCCTATCGTAGTTTTGAATGTTGGGGTTTCCAAGGCATTTTGAGTTGCCTTGTCGAAAAGGATGAAAATCCGTAGTTTGATTCGAAGTGTTTTGAATGTTTTAGCTTTGGGCGTACAACCCTGATTTAATATGTTACCGTTAGGTGCGATGATCAATAGATCTGACCATTATAGTTAACGGATTAAGTAATGTATTGCTGGTTACTCTGACCGATAGATTCGATCGTCGCGGGTAGCAAATAAAATGTATTTTAAATCTTGTAATCAGATTATGGGTTTTATCATTGCCTCTCATAACCAATAGGTTTGGTTATTACATGACAACGAATTCAATTTTTTAGGTTTTATTATTTTATCTCTCGTCATTGCGACTAATAGATTTTGTCAGGTCGAGGAGAGAAATAGTCAATAATTAATTAAATTAATAATGAATTAATTAGATGAAGTTTATTCCTCGTCAATGTGACCAATAGATATAGTCGGATCAAGGAGAAAATTAATTGAAGGTTAATGTTTCGCCAAATGGGCTGTGGGATCGGGCAAAAACTAATGCATATAACCATTCTATGGTTTTTGTGATTTAATAGTTAAAACTAATTAAATAAATTAAATCGATATTGTAATATGGTGAACTGACTTTTTATCGAAATATCGCGGTATGCAAGAGTCGCCACCGACTTTTATTTTATCCAATTGGAAAGGCTAAAAGAACAGGAAAGACCTTTTGAAAGATTTTGAGTTCGGGGGGTAAGTTATACAAAGGGAAGGTGTAAGGCACCCTTTGCATCCATGGTTATCCATGGGCTCTTAACTTCTTAGCTCACTTTGTTTTCAAAATGCTTGAATTGTTTGAAAAGTAGGGTGTGAATAGAAATTTGAATAAGAACTTTAGCTTGTAAATAAGCGTAGTCTTTTTGAAAAGTTTCTTTGAAAAGAAGTGGGAAAAGATTTTGAATTTGAATTTGAATTTGAAACAGAGCAAGCAATTAATAGCAACTACGCTATGTTTAGAAATTTGTTCTTTTAGCTTTTCAGGCGAAATGATCTATCCATACCATAAGAGGTCAAGAAGCCTTTCAATTGGATGTTTAAGGGTCATCGAGATATCATTCGCCATAAGACTGTCCCTTGCCATAAAGAGGGCAGGTAGTCTTTAGGGAAGGATATAATAGTCATTTCATTTTCTTAGGCATCATGCGAGGTTACCTTAGCAATTGGGACAATGATCTTTTAGCGAGGCAGCAAGGGAGTTTCAATAACTTTAAGGCATCATTGCTTTTGGTATCCTCGAAATCGAGGGACTTGACTATTTAAAGGCAGCAACAATTGAGGCAACAAGGCAACAGGCAACAAGAGGGATTACCCTAAAGGTGTGTGGGTGCACAATCATGTGGTCCAATTCAGTGATATTTATCTTATAATTTAGGCAAATTAAATTTATTAGCATGCTTGCATTCCCTAGGATTACTAACCACAGATTAAAAAAATAAAGGCAGAATAAAACAGTTTAAAGATCCTACACTATTACAATAAACACCTGTAGGGCAGAAAAATAAAAGCAAGAAAATTAAAACCTAATTTAACTATTACATGGCCTTGGAGCAGATACAAAATAGATACAAAATAGAGGAAGAATTGGGCGCAAAAATAAAACCTTACAAATTAATACCAGCCACAAGGGCAAACACAAGGCAAAATTAAAAGGCATATGCGACAATCGCAGAGTATGGGGTGAGAAGAGAATGCGCGTTTGAAGAAATTCAATGTTTAAAAACAAATGGCGGTGTTCATGGTGATAAATCTTAAAAAACCTGAAATTACGATTATTTTAACAAGCCTAAAAATAAAAATAATGTTATATATTATGAACCTAAAAATTAAAATAGTTAGCCTAAAAATCCTAATTTGCATAAAACTAAGTTTAAAATTGTGATTAAACCTAAATCTAAATTAAGACCCTAAATTAAAATTATGTTACATTATTAATCTAGAATTAAATTGACATATTTAAATTAATTAACTATTAAATAAAAGCTTAATTAAATTTTTAAACCTAATTGATTAAACTAATAAATAAATAGATAAAAAGGTTTTTTTTGGTTTTTATAAAGAAAAGAAATAAAATAAAAACACATAAAAGAATAATGATGATAAATAAAAAGACAAAGAGCAAGAGGAGACAAAACCTGTGGGCTCCTGATCCTGTGTGACAAGTGCTTGATGGTTCATGGTGGACGGCGCATCCATGAAGCTTTGGATCTGGAAACGTGCAAATCCAATGGCTGGTGATTGAGGCTGCATCACGGTCATACGTGAAAGGATCACACTGGATTCACAAGTATCATAACACATATTTGTAAAGAGATATAAATGAGCTCCAATGAGGTTCGAACCCCAACCCCTATATATGCTTATGAGTGCTCATTACCATGCGAATAAGAATTGTTTGCTGGTAAAACATCACCTCAATATAATTAAATTTAAAACATGAACACGAATATGAATTCAAACTTATCTGAAGATGGGACCCACCAGTATGCACCAACCAATGATAAAAGAGAGAGTGTGACGTTGAAGGTTGACTGGCCAATAAGACTTGTAGAGAGGAATGGCTTGTGCTGACCGTCCAATAAGATTGCTCGCAGGTGCCATGCCAGAGTCAACAGAGACCATCGCCTTTTGGACCAACTGGAACAGTATTTTCCGGTCATCCTCTCCGATGCAGAACCTCACCGAAACCTGTAAAACAAGTCAAAATGTCCGACCAAACAGCCCAGATCAACTAAATCAGGTGCTGCGAGTCTGATGGACGTATTAGTTTTGGATGAAACGGCCTGCATCATATAGTTTCGAAGCTTGGCCGTGTGGTGCCCTAACAATGGCAAATAACGATTCTGATGTCAAACCTTACAAGTTATGGCTCAAAACAATCCCAAACGTTAATATGAACATGAACATATACATCAAAATCATTTATAAGTCACGATTGAAAGGTTTGAATTTTACCAAAATGGTGCAATCGAGTCAGGGGCTTTCTGAGGTGCTTTGGCCTTCACCAATGATTGAAGTGTGTTTCTGAGAGCCTCAAGAAATTGAAGGAATGGATGGACAGAGTCAAAACTCGATGGAGAATAAACTATTACATGCCCTAGTTTTCTTGAGTTTCTTGCAAGAAAACTAAATATTTTTCTCTTTATGTCTAATTTTCAGGATTAATCAAGTATCCTCCGATTACGTGCCATATCAATCAAAAAGCTAAGTTTCTAATCCTTTTTCTGTTTAAATATAATTTTAATGTTTTTTTTCATTATTTTGCCTTTTGTCCAAAATAGGATTACTTCAAATAATCAATGAATCCTTCATACACTCAACCCTATGATTTTCATTTTAATTTTCAGGGTCAATCGGAGGTTCGAGGAAGATCAAGACATTCAATGTTTAAAAACTAATTATTAATCCTTCTTATTGTTCCGCCTTTTAATTTCCCCCATCCCCGCAGGTGTTTATTGTAATAACGTAGGAACTTTAATTTCTGCCTTTAATTTCTGCCACTTTTAATTGCGTGGTTAGTAAAATAGGGAGTGCAACCATGAACTGAACGTAGAATCACTAATACTACAAGATAAATATCATTGAAGTTAACCACATGATTGTTGCACATACACACCTATAGGGTAACTCCTCTGGCCGCCTTTGTTGCCTGTTGCCTTACTATCTGTTGCCTCTAATTGTACTAAATAGTAAAGTCCCTCGATTCCGAGGATACCTAAAGCATGGCTGCCTAAAAAGATTGAAAATCATCTAGTACCTCGATGTTGCCTTGGAAAAATAAGATGATTGTCCTATTGCTTAGGTATCCTCGCATGATGCCTAAGAAAATCAAATGACTATTATATCCTTCCGTTAGACTACCTTCCCTCTTTATGGCATATGACATTCTTATGGCGAATGATAAACCTCGATGACCCTTAACATCCAATTGAAAGACTTCCTGCCCTCTTATGGTATGGATAGATCCTTTCGCCCGAAAATCTAAAAGAACGTTTTTAAAACTTAGGGTAGGTTGCTATTAAGTGCTTGCTCTTTTTCAAATTCAAATTCAAAATCTTTTCCCACTTCTTTTCAAAGAAACTTTTCATAAAGACTACGCTTATTTACAAGCTAAAGTTCTTATTCAAATTTCTATTTACACCCTACTTTTCAATCAATTCAAACGTTTTTTAAAAAAGCGAGCTAAGCAATTAAGAGCCCGTGGATAACCATGGATACAAAGGGTTCCTTACACCTTCCCTTTGTATAGCTTACCCCCCGAACTCAAAATCTTTTAAAGGTCTTTCCTTTTCTTTTAGCCTTTCCTAATTGGATAAAATAAAAGTCGGTGGCGACTCTTGCTATCCGCAGCTTTTCAATAAAGTCAGTTCACCGTAACATAACTGGTGACTCTGTTGGGGATGCTTTCGAATTAAAAGAGGGGTTGCCTTAAAGTTTAGGGTCACTTAAATGTTTTTTTTGCTTGCTTTATTTTAAAGGTTGCTTGGGAATTAAATGAAGGACGAATCCTATACCCGGATTCAAGTATACTTAAGATATGAGTGGCATAGTCATGGCGACCTCTTTCACATATGTGGGAGATGAGTCAATATGAAGTTCACGCTTGAGTTAGGACTCAATAGATATATGCACACCTTTCTCAAATGAGGGAGGTCTATGTATGTAACTTTGGGTGCGTCGGAGCTCAAGGACCTTTAGTTACCCTTTAACCCATCTTGGCTTTTAGGAACGTAGTGGGGGACTACTCTTGACAAATATTGAGAACTAGTCGCTACCCGATGCTACAATTTCGATAGGTTCTCTCTCAAAGTATCATTGCATGGTGCAAATGCATCATGTCCGAGGGTGCTTTAGAAGGACTAACAAATTTGAATAACTGGTAGAACCATGTTGCTGAAATCACTTTATCCATAGAAGTACCTTTGGGGAAGGGTAGTTACCTGGTCAAACTCCATGCAAAGCCTTTAAACCTAAGGACATTTGTGTGACTTGCTTTTGTGTTCTATTAACCCTTCTGTTTCCTTGCAGGATTTACTTGTAGGACATTCATCCTTATTACCTTATGCTTTACCTATTATATTGCATACGCATGACATCATGACATCATAACATCACATGTTAACTAACCCTTTCAAGGATCTTGAAAATTTATGTCGCACAATTGCAGGTTCCCTTCTCAAAGGACTAAATTCTCATCACGGGGCAAGAGGATTTATTTTCCTCTGGCCACGTACCTTCCAATTCAGAGACTCAGTACCTATCAAGGGGCAAGAGGATTTATTTTCCTCTTGCCGTATGCCTTCCAGTTTAGAGACATCATACCTATCACGGGGCAAGAAGATTTATTTCCCTCTAACCATGTACCTTCAAATTCAGAGATATCCCGAGTCAGAGGCGATGACCCACTCGGTATGGTGAGCTTGATTCTCAAAGAAGGACATTTAAAGACAAAGACCAAGATTCTTCAGATGAAGCGGTGACCAGTCATTTCCTAATGTCGCAAACTAAATTTCCTAACGATCCTTGAAAATATTTCATCTACATTCATAAATATTGCATAACAGGTTTCCGCAATAGGCTTCCCATTCTCTCTCGCTGTTTATTTCAGCACAAATGGATCTCGAGCAATCAGTCAAGGGTCTTCAGGCTCAGAATATCCGGGTCCAAGTTTTGATTCTGAACTTAGCCAAGGGGCAAGACAAGTTGAAAAACCTTGTTAACCCAGAAGAAAAAGGATCGGCATACGCAGTAAAGTTTATTCCATGGCACATGCCGCTGTATCAAGTTCTACAACAATTGCTCAATCGGAGCTTGATAACTCTATTTCCTCCGTATTCAGTTGCTGTCAATCCTGCTCCTGGGTACAAATACAATGCAAGATGTGCTTATCAGTCGAATAGTCCTGGCCATGATACCAAAGATTGTGGACCATTGACGCATAGTATTCAAGACTTAATCGATGACAAGATCACTGATTTCAATTCCCTTGAGGAACCTCATATGACTGATGTTGCACATAACCAGAAAGGCCTTAATGAACGTAACCAATTTGTGAGGGAAGTTCTCATCTCTACACCAGCTCCACAACAACGACGCAAGCCAGATGCACCTAAGCGTAAATTCACCAAAATTAATATGACATTGGCTCGCGCATTACAATATCTGTTGAAGACCGAATTGATTACTTTGAGGGACCCTCCTAAGAACCTACACTCCTGGCTATAAACTCAATGTGCAGTGCGCGTACCATTCCAACAGTACGGGACATTACGCAAACAATTGTCGGACATTGAAGAAGAAGATTCAAGATCTGATTGATGACATGGAAATCAAATTAAGCCATCATGCGACCCCCTAACGTAATCACTGCTCCTATGCCTAATCACAACAAGATTGCTAATACTATGGATGGCTAGAAGGATGGACTTTTACATCATTAGACTTACTTTCATTTGCTTTTTCTTTTCAGTTTGTTTAAACATTTGACTCATGATAGACATTATCTGTTTTAATAATCATCATCAGTGCATTGCATATGTTTGTCTTGAATAAATTATTTAACTATCACTCATTTTAAATTATGTCTTTACTTTGCATATGTTTTGTGATATTCAACTCCTGCTAAGCTGTAAGCCTTTTGAGGGAGGATGACAAAAACCATACCGTAACCTCATACAGTATGCTTTTGAGCGGACTATGCTGACGATGTACAGGCATTGTTTCAATTATAGTGGAGATATAAGGATGTTAATCCCTAGTCAACCTCTTTGAGCCTAAGGAGTAGAAGTTTCTTTCATGCGTAAATTGAAACCTTGATCATAACCTGGGGCATGGTAGTTACTCAGTTAAACTCAGTTATGCCAGTATGCTTCTACACAAATAATGATGGGTTCTTGCAATCATTAAGTCAGGCAGTCGATATCCACTAAAAAAGAAAAAAGTTGTTAAGTCAAAACCTATGAAGGAGACTTATTGAAAATTGTATCATCCCGCTGACGGTAACCTCAAAATAAACAGTTCAGGAAAAAGTTAGGGATAATAAAGTCAAAAAAATATTAAAACCAAAAGGGGTTGTCAAAAATCCTCGACAAAAATAATTACAAAGAAGGATGAGTGACTGTCCAAATAAACTTCTGGTGCTTCAACCACCATCAAATATCAATGTTAATACTTCAAGGTTTACTAAAGCTGAAACGCAAAGTTAACTGAGCATAGGATCGAAGAACATCACGAAGATTGGGATGGGTATAAATAAATTTTTGAGCCTTTATTCTTTGTTTCTTAATCCGTGAACCAAGCCACGTTACAATCCTCAAAAGTCCTAACTGAAGCATGGTTAGTCGAAAGCATACTATCACCAAAAAGGTATCCTGACTCCTTAAGGTTTACCAAAAATGCTAAGTTGATATTCCATTTTTACAAACATCACGTTTTTACAAATATCACGCTTTAAAATATCTTGTTTTAATGTTTTTCAAAAACTCAAGACAAACGTATGCATTGCATCTCATGAATTCAATATTAAACAAATTCTGCTACATAATTTCAAATGCTAGCAACAAAAAGAATTTGCACAGGGTATGATTAATGACTGAAAGTTATCCCGACCAACAAATATTACTCCAAGAAGCAATGTCTCCTACGTATACAGGGGGCATGGCACGTTTTGCCCAGTCAATCTAGGGCAACCAAGTCAAGATTCCAAGAATCTTTCAAATGCCGAGCAATCAAAAGCATACATCCCAAGTGGGTTTCAAACTATTTTCCGATCACTCTGGGGCAATCAACTCAAGATTCTGAGAATATCTCAAGGATGTCAAAACAATTAGGGGCATGCATCCAAGTAGATTTGAAGCTACTTTCCAATCAACAAGGGACATTATCTTGGGTATATGATTACAAAGGGCATGTCACCCATAGTGCACATCTCATAAAGTCCTCGTGAGGTGAATCTTTCCAAAGCCCATACTAGCAGAGGAAAATCTATGCAAGTCCAGTTTGACATCTTGATCAAAACTCAGTGGTGTGTCCTACTCAATATAAGTCCGGGAATGGCAGTTACTATTTTCAGGATTAACCAAGTATCCTCCGATTACGCGCCATATCAATCAAAAAGCTAAGTTTCTAATCCTTTTTCAGTTTAAATATCATTTTAATGTTTTTTTCATTATTTTGCCTTTTGTCCAAAATAGGATTACTTCAAATAATCCATGAATCCTTCATAGACTCACCCCTATGATTTTCATTTTAATTTTCAGGGTCAATCGGAGGTTCGAGGAAGATCAAGACATTCAATGTTTAAAAAATAATTATTAATCCTTCTTATTGTTCCGCCTTTTAATTTCCCCCATCCCCGCATGTGTTTATTGTAATAGCGTAGGAACTTTAATTTCTGCCTATAATTTCTGTCACTTTTAATTGCGTGGTTAGTAAAATAGGGAGTGCAACCATGAACTGAACGTAGAATCACTAATACTACAAGATAAATATCATTGAAGTTAACCACGTGATTGTTGCACACACACACCTTCAGGTAACTCCTCTGGCCGCCTTTGTTGCCTGTTGCCTTACTATCTGTTGCCTCTAATTGTACTAAATAGGCAAGTCCCTCGATTCCGAGGATACCTAAAGTAAGGCTTCCTAAAAAGATTGAAAATCATCTAGTCCCTCGATGTTTCCTCGGAAAAATAAGATGATTGTCCTATTAATAAGGTATCCTCGCATGATGCCTAAGAAAATAAAATGACTATTATATCCTTCCCTTAGACTACCTGCCCTCTTTATGGCATGGGACAGTCTTATGGCGAATGATAAATCTCGACGACCCTTAACATCCAATTGAAAGACTTCCTGCCCTCTTATGGTATGGATAGATCCTTTCGCCCGAAAAGCTAAAATAACATTTTTAAAACTTAGGGTAGGTTGCTATTAATTGCTTGCTCATTTTCAAATTCAAATTCAAAATCTTTTCCCACTTCTTTTCAAAGAAACTTTTCAAAAAGACTACGCTTATTTACAAGCTAAAGTTCTTATTCAAATTTCTATTTACACCCTACTTTTCAAACAATTCAAACGTGTTTAAACAAAGTGAGCTAAGCAATTAAGAGCCCATGGATAACCATGGATACAAAGGGTGCCTTACACCTTCCCATTGTATAACTTACCCCCCGAACTCAAAATATTTTAAAGATCTTTCCTGTTCTTTTAGCCTTTCCTAAATGGATAAAATAAAAGTCGGTGGCGACTCTTGCTATCCGCAACATTTCAATAAAGTCAGTTCACCATATTACAGGGGGGTAAGTTATACAAAGGGAAGGTGTAAGGCACCCTTTGCATCCATGGTTATCCATGGGCTCTTAATTGCTTAGCTCACTTTGTTTTCAAAATGCTTGAATTGTTTGAAAAGTAGGGTGTGAATATAAATTTGAATAAGAACTTTAGCTTGTAAATAAGCGTAGTCTTTTTGAAAAGTTTCTTTGAAAAGAAGTGGGAAAAGATTTTGAATTTGAATTTGAATTTGAAACAGAGCAAGCAATTAATATCAACTACCCTAAGTTTAGAAATTTGTTCTTTTAGCTTTTCATGCGAAAGGATCTATCCATACCATAAGAGGGCAAGAAGACTTTCAATTGGATGTTTAAGGGTCATCGAGATATCGTTCACCATATGACTGTCCCTTGCCATAAAGAGGGCAGGTAGTCTTTAGGGAAGGATATAATAGTCATTTGATTTTCTTAGGCATCATGCGAGGATACCTTAGCAATTGGGACAATGATCTTTTAGCGAGGCAGCAAGGGAGTTTCAATAACTTTAAGGCAGCATTGCTTTAGGTATCCTCGGAATCGAGGGACTTGACTATTTAAAGGCAGCAACAATTAAGGCAACAAGGCAACAATATAAGGCATCAGGCAACAAGAGGGATTACCCTAAAGGTGTGTGGGTGCACAATCACGTGGTCCAATTCAGTGATATTTCTCTTATAATTTAGGCAAACTAAATTTATTAGCAGGCTTGCACTCCCTAGGATTACTAACCACGCAGTTAAAAAATAAAGGCAGAATAAAACAGTTTAAAGATCCTACGCTATTACAATAAACACCTGTAGGGAAGAAAAATAAAGGCAAGAAAATTAAAACCTAATTTAACTATTACATGGCCTTGGGGCAGATACAAAATAGAGGAAGAATTGGGCGCGAAAATAAAACCTTACAAATTAATACCAGCCACAAGGGCAAACACAAGGCAAAATTAAAAGGCATATGCGACAATCACAGAGTATAGGGTGAGAAGAGAATATGCGTTTGAAGAAATTCAATGTTTAAAAACAAATGGCGGTGTTCATGGTGATAAATCTTAAATCTTAAAAAACTTGAAATTACGATTATTTTAACAGGCCTAAAAATAAAAATAAGGTTAAATATTATGAACCTAAAAATTAAAATAGTTAGCTTAAAAATCCTAATTTGCATAAACCTATGTCTAAAAATTGTGATTAAACCTAAATCTAAATTAAAACCCTAAATTAAAATTAAATTATATTATTAATCTAAAATTAAATTGACTTATTTAAATTAATTAACTATTAAATAAAAGCTTAATTAAATTATTAAACCTTATTGATTAAACTAATAAATAAATAGATAAAAAGGTTTTTTTGTTTTTATAAAGAAAAGAAATAAAAAAACACACAAAAGAATAATGATGATAAATAAAAAGACAAACAGCAAGAGGAGACAAAACCTGTAGGCGCCAGATTCTGTGTGATAAGTGATTGATGGTTCATGGTGGATGGCGCATCCATGAAGCATTGGATTTGGAAACGCGCAAATCCAATGGCTGGTGATTGAGGCTGCATCACGATCATACGTGAAAGGATCACACTAGATTCATAAGTATCATAACACATATTTGTAAAAAGATATAAATTAGCTCCAATGAGGTTCGAACCCCTGCCCCTACATATGCTTATGAGTGCTCATTACCATGCGGACCGGAATTGTTTGCTGGTAAAACAACACCTCAATATAATTAAATTTAAAACATGAACACGAATACGAATTCAAACTTATCTGAAGATGGGACCCAGCAGTATGCACCAACCAATGATGAAAGAGAGAGAGTGACGTTGAAGGTTGACTGGCCAATAAGACTTGGAGAGAGTAATGGCTTGTGCTGACCGTCCAATAAGATTGCTCGTAGGTGCCATGCCAGAGTCAACAGAGGCCATCGCCTTTTGGACCAATTAGAACAGTATTTTCCGGTCATCCTCTCCGATGCAGAACCTCACCGAAACCTGCAAAACAAGTCAAAATGTCCGACCAAACAACCCAAACCAACTAAATCGGGTGCTGCGAGTCTGATGGACGTATTAGTTTTGGATGAAACAGCCTGCATCATATAGTTTCGAAGCTTGGTCGTGTGGTGCCCTAACAATGACAAATAACGATTTTGACGTCAAACCTTGCAAGTTATGGCTCAAAACAATCGCAAACGTTAATATGAACATGAACATATACATCAGAATTATTTACTAGTCACGATAGAAAGGTTTGAATTTTAAACATTTTACCAAAACGGTTCAATCGAGTCAGGGGCTTTCTGAGGTGCTTTGGCCTTCACCAATGATCGAAGTGTGTTTCTAAGAGCCTCAAGAAATTGAAGGAATGGCTGGACAGAGTCAAAACTCGATTGAAAATAAACTATTACATGCCCTAGTTTTCTTGAGTTTCTTGCAACTTGAAACCCTAGCTTTCTCCTAATTTTTCCGTGTCTTTTTTGTAGAATAGTTAGCACATATATAGGGAAAGAGATTAGGATTGCTCTTGTGGGCTTCGATCCTTCTTCTTATTACTTGGGATTTTGAAGAAAAATAAAATGAAAATTCCTATTTTTAGATATTTTCTTCATAACCTAGTGTCATACCCCAATTTTTGACCTAAGATACCACCTCATATCATTTGCATATGCATCATTTGCATCTCTAACAAATTGCATAGCTTGTGTTTGCTACTTGTGACTCAGCAGGATTTAATCAGGAAATCACTCATCAGTACAAGTAATAATCAATTAGGGTTTTGTTCTCCCTTCATTTCAAATGAATCATCTTCATCAACAATCAACATTTGGTCCTCAGAGATCCATCTCAACAAGCTCAAAGGCTCTGAATCGACTGAATTAGGGTTTTGACTGAAGATAGCACACTCCTGACTTTAGCTCAGGATTTGACATAATGACTTGGGACATGATATCAAGACCTCAAGTGCATCATTTTGACCTAATCCATTGGCTCATAACATCTCCTACACAAAGATTGATCAGACAAATCCTCAGATCAGGGTTTTGAACTATCAGGGACTGAAATCAGGGATCACATTTGGGAAACCCTAAAAAACCCCAGGAAGTCAATCAAAGGTTTCAATCATCCTCAAATAATCCCTATGACAATATCCAATGGAGATTACATCTCAATTCAAGATCCACAGTCATCAATTTCATCAGGTCGACAATTAGGGTTTTTGACCTAATTCACTGAATAACTGACCTTTTAATCAGGACATGGTGTCACAACTCAAACCATGGCTCAATATCCTCTAATGCTTCAATATGATCCATTCATACCATTCATATGGTGAGGATAGCCTGTTTCATTTGAAATCTCCAGAAACACGATTCGTCTGAAAAAGTCAACTCAACAAGATCACCATTGACTTTTGGGGAATTTTGGTCAACCATGACTTTTGAAGTTTTGAATCATCAATATATGATATATGAAGTCATTTGATCAAGAAAAATCAAGAAAATCAATCAAGAATCAAAAAGTCAAAGTTTGACTTTTCATACTTAGAAAAATTTCTAAGTGTTTTTCATGGTTTTTTCCAAACTTTGAAAGGGAATTTCTCAAAATTTCACCTACAAACTGAAAAAAACTTCCAACATGAAAGTTGTAGATTTTGATCCAATAAACAACTTTGACACATATAAATTTTTTCCATAATATCAACCATTTAAGAGATATGGTGCTTCAAAGTTGGTACTTTTTGAAAAATCCACTTAAAACTTCATTTTTCTCAAAGTTCATGGATCTTTTTCACCCACTTCCTTAAGGATCTTGAAGAAACTTTCAACTAGGGTTTTGAAGTGTGTAACATGAGCTTTCCAAAATGTCCAAGAGCATGAAAAAATATGGAGTGTAGCTATGGTTTTGAATTTTGACATTAGTGACCATTTCACTTGAAATTTCAAGCCATTTTTGCAAAGTTATGAACCAAATTGCCAAATAATGCAAGTAATGATGCATCAAGACAATAATTGAAGATATTTTCTGATTAGAAGATCAGAATGGAAGAGGATAAGAAGCTTGAAGTTTAACCATGGTTTGGTCACTTTAACCATTTTGCATTAAATGTAAAAGATTCCTTTTTATCTCTTAAGCCAAATCATCAAACTTTGATCAAGTTGCAAAGCTCTGAGTTCAGAATGTTTGGCCTATAAATAGAGGTCATTACCTCATTCAAATTCACACCAAAGTCTCACAAATTATAGGCTTTCTCTTTCTTTCTTAGAATGCAAGTTTCTTAAGTTTCAAAGAGGTAAAATGCTCAACCTCCAAACCCTTGAATTTCTGACCAAAGTGATGCTTCCCACAAACCACAAACATCATTTGAAACTTGTTTGAACCATCCATACACCCCAAAAACACCTAAAACTCAAAATCACTACCTCACTTTCCAAATATGCATAACATGAGACTTATCATACCAATTTTCATTTAAGCTCATTTCTGACCAAGTTAATCATCCAAACACCATCCATGTACCATATATGAACTATCCCAATCATCATCCATGATCTGAAACATCAAAATCATCAAATTTGATCCTCACACCATAGCTCTGCAGATCGGGTTCCATGAACTTGCTCAAATGAATTCAAATTGTTCCAAGCATTCAAACATGTTCCATAAGGTCCATTGATGCTGTCCAGACCAAGAAACAACAACTGGAACTTCTCATTTGCAGAATTCGATTCTCACTTTTGCCGTTTTTGAAGGTAAGCTACTTGAACTTCAAACTCTATGAATCATGCATCATGAATGAAATATGAACATACCATCCCATTTCTGCACACATGAGGATCATTAACCCTCAATCAATTGCTATTTATCTTGCACATACACGATTTCATGATCAATCTCAGAATTAGGGTTCTTCGTGTTCATCAGAGAATTAATCATCTTAGAGCAAAAATAAATGAAATTAAAGGTCATCATCATGTTACTCATCCAAAACCGAGTGAGATAGACCCTTTGATCGATCAAAACAACACAGTTTTGAAGAATTTTGAAAATCAGTTAGGGTTGTGTTCTTGGCGCGTTTTTTTGGTTCAGAAAATTCAAATTGTTGTTTTAAAATATATTGAACTGGAAGCGTATGTATTACAAGCCACAAGCGTGGCTCAGTTGGCAAGTGTTTTGGCTGGTGAGAGAGAGGGCGTGAGTTCAAGCCCTATTGGAGACAAAACCAATTTTTTGCAACCTATTTTCTTTCATTTTTTAACAAACTTTAACCATTCATTTAACCAATCAAAATTCATTATTTTCACTTCATTTTTTTTTACACTCTTTATTTAATATACATATTTTGACAATGTTAAAAAAAATCACAAAAAAATATTTATTTGATACATTTTTAATTGGTTTTAAAATGACTTGTTTTTAAGTAATTTTAATACTTTTAAATATTATTTTTCATTTGATTTTCAAATTTAATCACTTGTAAATATTTTTTGAAGCAAACCCTAATCATCTAAGTGTTAATTGAAGACAATCTTCTTGTTTATCTCGATTAAATTGATTTCTTTCAAAATTCAAATCGTTTTAAAAAACGAGCGATCCCGATTCCTTTTCAAAAACGGTAAACCATTTCTTTTTGATTTTCAAAGGAAACTATTGATTAAATCTTTTTAATTGATCAATTGATTTTCAAAACGATGTGGGGCCTCTCGAATATTAGAGAGTATAAGTCCCTTTCGTCTTTCTTTGTACAGTTTTTGTTTTAACAGAAAACTTTTTTCCAAATAAACTTCCAAACAGTTTTTTTAACAAACAAATCTTTCAACTCTTTTTTAAACCATCCACCATGTTTTATGAAAATAAAACATGGGCCTCTCGAATATTAGAGAGTATAAGTCCCTTTCCTTTTCTTTATACAGTTTTTCTTTGTACAGAAAACTCTTTCAAAACAAATCTTCAAACCGTTTTTTCAAACAACGCGTCTGTAAATAAAACGATCAACCATGTTTTGTAAATAAAACACGGGCCTCCACGTAGGTATAAGTCCCAAGCCCCTTTGTACATACCCACTCTAGTACATGAAATTAGGTATTTCATTGTACGCCTTTTGTACATAGCTCAATCTATTTGTTTTAACTTTAATAACAAACCAAAAATGAAGGTTTCTTTAAATCTTCCCAAAAATATACCATGGGCCTCCATGTAGGTATAAGTCCCAAGCCCTTTTGTGAATACCTGTTTACATAGCTTTGAATAAATTCAAATGGACCTCTCCCCGAGTGTGAGTCCCGAGCCCTGTGTATACAAATGGATCATGCTTACAGGTATATTTCCTTCATAAACTCCATTATATACACACACTCTGTCATATATGTATAATTGTTCATATAATTGTTCATGTACTTGTGCATATTTGTTTGTACTTGTTCACATTTGTGATTATGTTATATGCTTGTTCAACTTAGTACAACACTAGGTTCCCCATAGCCTCCTATTGGGCTTCGTGCAAAGAATCTCACTAGTTTAGGTTAGGACATAGAGTATGGTTTCTCGGTGAAATCGCTCTAAGAGCTCAAACCAACTATACCATGCCTCCCCTTGGGCTTTGTACAAACGAGTGACCCTCCCATAGCCTCCTCTTGGGCTTACAATGCAAGGACCCCGGATTGTCCCTCCCATAGCCTCCTCTTGGGCTTACAATGCAAGGACCCTCGGATAGCCTCCTCTTGGGCTTCGTACAAGGACCCACGGGCTTCTTATAAGCATCCCCAATATCCAAATCAAATACCCTAGGAGATTAGACATTTTTCATCTCTATACTAGGAGTATCTCTTATATATCATCACAAACAATCAATCAATCAAACTTTTTTGCCACAAGGCTGGCTAATCAATCAAATTTCTTTTTGCCACAAGGCTGGCTAATTAATCAAACTGTTTTACCACCGTACTGGATGATTAATCAAAGTTTTTGTCACAAGGCTGACTTCATTGAAACTTTTGCCACGAGGCTGGCTGATTAATTAAAACTTTTTGTCACAAGGCTGACTTCATTGAAAGTTTTTGCCACAAGGCTGGTTAAACAAAAACATCTTTATCATTCTAAGCACCCTAAGTGGCATGGCCCCGGGCTTATAATGAAAAGATTTTTAAACAAAATCAAACAGATGTATGTGATGATATAGATTAGATACATCTAGCATTTAGACGACATTTGTCTTTTTTTCTTTGCTTCCACTAGCATAAGTGGGAACTACGATTGCTCTGACTTTCTCAACATCCCTTTGAGAATACGTAGGCACAAGGTCGTATCCTTGGCGAGCAAAACTTCTCTCTCAAACCACTCAAACCTTAGCACCCGTAGACCCCGAGCTACAGATGCTCTGATTCCCTTTAGGGGATATGTATGCAGAGGATCGCGATGATCTTTGCGAGCATAATCAAACAAACACCTTAGGTCCCACCTATTTCACAAGAACCTCCACCACAACAAGAATGGAATAAAACATAACAAAGAAACCTATAGAGTACTATAGATACGTTGGGTGCTAATACCTTCCCTTCGTATAACCAACCCTCTTACCCAAAGATCTCTCCCCCCACTTTTAGGTTATTGCAGCTTTTTTCCTTTTCCTCCTTTGGAAATAATAAAAAGTTTGGTCGGTACAAAAGAAAAATCATTTTTGAGCACTCGAGCCCAAAGAAGGCATCAGGTGTCTCATCCCACTCAAAAGAGGAAACAAAACGATTTTTCGCCCGCGACAACTACTGCTAGAAAACAAAAGTTATCCAGCTTTTGAGGAAGTTATGGCACTTTTGATCTATGGGTTGGTTTTATTCCCAAATCCCGACCAGTTCATAAGTGTACACATCATCAACCTTTTCCTAATCCGTAACCCGGTACCAACATTGCTGGGAGACATTCTACATTCTCTACACACTCGTACCATGAAGAAACGAGGAACTCTCATGTGCTGTATACCACTACTGGCTAGGTGGTTTACATTTCATCTTCCCCGATCAGTGTTGAGAAATGAACAAAGAATGCAATGGTCTCGCAGGATTATGTCTTTGTCTCATTCAAATATCCGGTGGAACAACTTCTTTCAAAGAGACATTACTATCATTGATCATTGTGGAGAGTACCCTAATGTGCCACTCCTTGGCATCAAAGGAGGCATCACTTACAATCCCTCTTTAGCTCTACGCCAATTCGGATATGCAAGGAGCAACGGTCCTCATGACATGATTATCCGTGGCATTGTGTTTGATTACGAGAATGATTCTCATAGACACCGACGAAGGTTCATACATGCATGGGACAGTGTCTATAGAATAGAAAGCAAAACTCTAGGGCAATGGAATTCTATCCCTATGGAACCTTACCTCAGATGGGTCCGTACTCATGCTCAGAAACTCCTTATGCCATATCCCGCTGTTCTACCAGTGACCATTGAGCCAGAGGTCGAAGGATATGAACCTCAAGTTATTCTACACCCGGATATGCCAACTGACCTAGAAGAGTTGCAAAAATCTTGGGTTCAACTCAAAGAGGAAAGAGACACCTTCAAAGCACACTGTCAGGACTATGAGAGAAGGATATTGGAGCTCACCGGACAGCTTCAAGAAGAACAGCAGATCAACACATTCCTGGGGGCAAAGAGAAAGCGTCCACGGGAGACCTGAAGAATCATTTATTTTATTTCTGTCTTGTAAGCCCAAATGAGGCAAAGAAAAAAGAAGCAAAAAAAAAAAGAAATAAATTGATTAACTAACGTTTGTTTCTTCTTTAACAAATCTAAACTCTAAGATCCTTGAAACATTGCACACACATTTCATTGCATATACATTTCATACATTGCATTCATATACATTGCATATACATTTCATTCATATACATTGCATCCAGTCATACACATTGCATAACAGGTTCACATGACGGATTTCTCATCTTCTCGCTGTTTATTTCAGTCAGAAGAGATGGAATCTGAAATGAGCATCAAGAATCTCGAAGCACAGAATGCCCAAGTTCAAGTGGCAATTCTGGAACTGGCAAAGGGGCAACAAGAACTGAAAGCCCTGATAATCAAGAAGAAAAAGAAGCCCAAAGGATCTGTAGGCTTGAGTCACCTGAAAAGGAAAATCAAAATCCCAGTCAAAAAGTTCAAAAAGCCACCGATCCCTGAAACAGTCGGTGATGATGAACAAGAAGACAATCAAAGCAACCAGGGTTCTGCTAAACCCTCTCTCTCTTCAAATGAAGAAGATGATCATTCTGGGGACGAACCGGATGATGACAAATACCAACAGCTGGAAGACCGTATGAAAGCTATGGAGATACAAAAAGTACCTGGCCTAGATTTCAATGATCTGGGGCTCATCTCGGATGTTGTTATCCCTCCAAAATTCAAAGTTCCTATCTTTGCAAAATATGATGGAGTTTCTTGCCCGAAACTACATCTGAGATCCTATGTGAGGAAGATACAACCTCATACAACAGATAACAAATTGTGGATTCACTTCTTCCAAGAAAGTCTGTCAGGTACACAACTCGAGTGGTACTACCAGTTGGAAAATACCAAGGTTCATACTTGGGAAGATTTAGCTGCTGCTTTTTACAAACAGTACCAATACAATGCTGATCTTGCGCCAACCCGTACTCAACTAAGGGGCATGTCTATGGGACCAAAAGAAAGTTTCAAAGGATATGCACAAAAGTGGAGAGATATGGCTGGAAGGGTTCAACCACCCTTATCTGATCGCGAACTAGTCGACATTTTCATGGGCACTTTAACTGGCCCTTTCTATAGCCATTTGCTAGGAAGCTCATCATCAGGTTTCACTGACCTGATACTGACCGGAGAACGTGTCGAAAGTGGCATTCAAAATGGAAAAATTCAAATAGGTTCCTCCTCTGGTACTACAAAAAGGCCCATCAGCGGGAGGAATGAGGTCAATGCAACACAAATTCAGAAAAGTCGCAAAAGTGAGCAGCATCAATCTGTAGGGGCAGTTCTGATCTCCGCATCTGCACCTCAAAAAGATCAACAGCCAAAATATACGCATCGACCAGATGCACCAAGAAGAAATTTCACCAGAATCAACATGCCAATCTCTCAGGCATTGCAGCACTTGCTAAAAGCAGATCTGATCACCTTAAGAGGTCCTCCAAAGAACGTCAACACTTCCTCTCCAAATTATCGCCCTGATGCAACATGTGCCTACCACTCAAACTGTCCAGGACATGACGCAGATCACTGCTGGGCCCTGAAAAATAAAATACAAGATATGATAGATGCTGGGGAAATTGAGTTCGATCCTCCAGAAACTCCAAATGTCATCACTGCACCTATGCCAAAGCATGACAAAACTGTTAACGGTATCCTGGACACTGTTTACATCTATGATGTGAACGAATTATCAACTCCACTCTGCGAAGTCAAAGGAAAGCTAATCCGAGCTGGTTACTTCCCAGGATGTGACCCCGACTGCTTTTATTGCTCATGCCTGCCCAATGGTTGTGAAAATCTGAGGATGGGAATTCAAAAGTGGATGGATCGCCGTATCATTATGTTTGAGAGGCTCCCTTCTATGGACGTGTTGTGCGAAGTCTTTGCAAACAGGATGAGAATAGAGGATGCCTCAGTGATCTCCAGCTTACCATTCAAAATCTCTGCCAAGGCTCCATTCAAAATTTCTGCTACACTCAAAGTGGCATCAGTAGTCATTGCTAGTCCAACTCCATTTCCATACTCCTCAGACAAAGCTGTCCCATGGGGATATGACACTAATGTTTATGTTCATGGAATTAAGCAGAGTACCTCGACTGAAGAGACCGCAAAGTTAACTACTCCAACTGTGGGTAATATTGTGGGTACCAGCAAGATCACGAGAAGTGGAAGAATCTTTTCACCAGAAATTTCTCCAAATGTTGCTGTTGGTCCAGTCCGAGTCCCAGTTCCTAATCAAGATAACAACGCTCGAGGCAAAGAGCCACAAGTTGAACAAGTTCAAACCCCGGTGGAGATCACTGCTGAGGATCCGTCAAAGCAAGAAATGGAGGAAATATTGAAAATCATCTGCAAGAGTGATTACAATATTGTTGAGCAACTGGGGCACACTGCTTCAAAAATCTCAATGCTATCTCTGCTAAAATATTCAGAAGCTCATGCCAAAGCTCTGATGAAGTTCCTGAAAGCTGCGCATGTGCCTCAAGAGATCTCAGTCGACCAATTTGAGAATTGTGTTGCCAATCTAACCGTGAGCAATGGTCTCGGTTTCTCTGATGTGGATCTAACCCCTGCTGGAAAAAATCACAACAAAGCCCTACATATCTCCATTGAATGTAATGGCACCACTCTATCTCATGTGCTAGTGGATAACGGTTCTTATTTGAACGTATTACCGAAAACAGTACTAGAAAAGCTTGACTTCGAAGAAATTGTGTTACAACCAAGTGATGTTCTGGTAAGAGCCTTTGACGGATCAACCAGAACAGTATACGGAAAAGTGAATCTCCCAATCAGAGTGGGTTCTCAAATCTTCGATTCTATCTTTTACGTAATGGAAATTCACCCAGCCTACTCCTGTTTACTTGGACACCCTTGGATACATGGGGCAAACGCTGTAACTTCTACCCTGCATCAGAAGTTAAAATATCCAGTAAAAGGAAAGATTGTCACAGTCTATGGCGAAGAGGAATATGTGGTTAGTCACCTAAGCAATTCCAAATATGTTGAGTTGGAGGACGAATTCATCGAAACTCCATGCCAATCATTTGAGGTGGTCTCTCCAGATGTCTCTACCACCAAGCATATTCCTGCTACTCCAACTACAACTATGGCTTCTCTCAGAGATGCCAAAGCTTTGATTGAACAGGGTGATTGCACAGTATGGGGACATATTCCCGATAAACCCTACAAGTCTGACAAGCTAGGTCTGGGCTATGATAGTGAAAATCAAAAGAACGATCAAAGTCCTCGTTCTGGAGGATTAATGTCACACTTCGTCAGCCAAGAAGTAAACGCTATTGAAGATGAAGGGGTGTTCATGAACCATATCCTTCAGCCATATCCAGATGAGATTCCACCCATTTCCATGGGAATGTGGGATGCTGTGGGAGAACCAAACGGCGGGTATAATTATCAGTATGCCGCACCTCAGAATTCTTATATTGCTATGGAAGACCTTACCCCGACTGGATGGGGTGATCAAATTGAAAATGACGAAAGTTTCACAAGTCCTGTCACTGAGCAATATCAAAATCCACCCAAAGAAGTATGGGACACGCTGGGAGAACCCAGCGGCAAATATGACTATATGGTGAAATATTCCGCTCCTCCAAGCTCACAAATTGCTATGAAGGACATTGTCCCAACTGGATGGGATGAACATTACGATGACAATTTCGCTTTCGAAGAAGCCAGGGAAATAACAAATAACGAAGGTTTCTTTCTGTCAGAATACACTCCTCACCAAGATGCACAAGTCTCTATTCAAAGTATCATCCCTACTTCATGGGACGGCCTTATCGAGCATCTTGCTCAGCCAACAGAGATATCTCAGCCTGGGCTCTCGTATCCAGCAGAGTATATCCCTTATCCCGAAGGATCACCGGCTCATTTTCCCACTAATGAAATCAATGCTGTGGAAGATGAAGAAGACAACTGCAACTGGAACAGCTGGGTACTCCCTGCTCACAACAGTGGATTGAACAACTGGAAAGCTGAGGATGTGATCTCCTTTGACCAGGAGTAAATGCCATTTCCTGTTTTCTTTGTGTATATTGTGCAAAGATAAAAATGGTTCCTGAACAATCGAACCATGAGCTTGAAAGCCGTGTGCCTTAGCACACTGGTCCTTCTATAAGGGCTTATCATATCATGATCATGTGCATTCAATAAAATCATGGGACGCTTGCATATTTAAATTTTGTGATCCTTTTTCCTTCTTTCTTCGCTTTCAAATAGCTATGTTTTTCTTCACACACACTCACATAATTAACATGCAGATTCACATACACTCTGGATCCAGTCAACAACGATTCTGCTATTGCCCGTCATGACTTTGAAAGTCCGATCTACCAAACTGAGGACGAAAGTGAGGAAGATTGTGAAGTGCCAAGAGAACTTGCAAGGCTGCTAGAACAAGAAGACAAGGCCATACAGCCTCACGAGGAGCCAATTGAGGTCATCAACTTGGGCAGCAACGAAGAAAAGAAAGAAGTCAAAATAGGGGCTGATTTAGAACACAGCATCAAGCAAAGACTGATTCAAATGCTGCGAGACTACGTCGAGATATTCGCGTGGTCCTATGAAGATATGCCAGGCCTTGACACGGACATTGTAGTTCATCGCCTGCCAATCAAAGAAGGTAGCATTCCAGTCAAACAGAAACTACGAAGGAGTAGGCCTGATATGTCAAAAAAGATCAAAGACGAGGTTGAAAAACAGTTCAATGCCGGATTCCTAAAAGTTGTAAGTTATCCTCCTTGGATAGCTAACATCGTGCCTGTACCTAAAAAAGACGGGAAAGTCAGAATGTGCATGGACTACAGAGATCTGAACCGGGCAAGCCCCAAAGATGATTTCCCTTTACCACACATCGATGTACTGGTTGACAATACCGCACAATGCAAGGTATTCTCCTTTATGGACGGATTCTCAGGGTACAATCAAATCAAGATGGCACCCGAAGACATGGAAAAAACAACCTTCACAACACCCTGGGGAACCTTTTGTTACAAAGTAATGCCCTTTGGTCTGAAGAACGCAGGAGCAACCTATCAACGTGTAATGGTAGCGCTATTTCATGATATGATTCATCAAGAAATAGAGGTGTATGTCGATGACATGATTGCAAAATCCAACACCGAGGAAGAACATCTGGGTCATTTACACAAGTTGTTTGACAGACTCAAGAAATTCAAGTTGCGACTGAACCCAAATAAGTGTACCTTTGGAGTAAGATCCGGCAAACTCTTAGGTTTCATCGTCAGCAGCAAAGGTATTGAGGTTGATCCCGCCAAGGTTAAAGCCATTCAAGAAATGCCTATACCTCGTATTGAGAAACAAGTCAGAGGATTCTTAGGACGTCTAAATTACATCGCCCGATTTATTGCCCACATGACTACTACTTGTGTGCCGATCTTCAAACTGTTGAAGAAAGATCAAGTGGAAAGGTGGAATGACAAATGCCAGTTAGCCTTTGACAAAATCAAAGAATATCTCCAAAAACCTCCAATCTTGTTGCCACCTGTGGAAGGCAGACCTCTGATAATGTACCTAACTGTGTTAGAAGACTCAATGGGGTGTGTATTAGGACAACATGACGAATCCGGCCGAAAGGAGCACGCAATCTACTATCTTAGCAAAAAGTTTACCGATTGTGAAACAAGATACTCACTACTCGAAAAAACTTGTTGTGCCTTAGCTTGGGCGGCTCGCCGACTAAGACAGTACATGCTAAATCACACCACTTTCTTAATCTCCAAGATGGATCCCATCAAATACGTGTTCGAAAAACCTGCTCTCTTTGGAAGAATAGCGAGATGGCAAATGATCTTAACAGAATATGACATTCAATACACTTCACAAAAAGCAATTAAAGGAAGTGTGGTAGCTGATCATCTGGCTCATCAAGCAGTGGATGATTATCAAGCATTGAACTTTGACTTCCCAGACGAAGACATTATGCTAGTCAATGACTACAAACAACCAGGACCGGAAGAAGGACCCGAGCCAGGATCCCGGTGGACCATGGTTTTTGACGGAGCTTCTAATGCACTTGGCAATGGCATCGGGGCTGTGATCATTTCCCCCACAGGAGGTTATACACCATTCACTGCCAGATTATGCTTCAATTGCACTAACAATATAGCCGAATACGAAGCATGTATTCTGGGTCTTAAAGCTGCAATCGATCTAAGAATCAAATTCCTAGAAGTCTACGGAGACTCGGCCTTGGTAATCTACCAAGTCAAAGGGGAATGGGACACGAAGCACCCGAATCTAATTCCTTACAAAGAATATGTGCTGAGTTTGATTCCTTACTTCGAAGAAATCACTTAACGACAGAAAGTTTCTAAGGAGATTTGCTGCCAAATTCTTTCTAAGCAATGGAACCCTATACAAACGCAACCATGACTCGACTTTACTTTGCTGTGTAAACAAGAAGGAAGCAGAACAGATCATGGAAGAAATACACAATGGTACCTTCGGTACTCATTCCAGTGGACATACAATGGCTAAAAAGATCCTGAGAGCAGGTTATTACTGGTCTACCATGGAAACAGACTGCCATCATCACTCCCGAACATGTCACAAATGCCAGATATACGCTGACAAAGTACATGTACCTCCAGTTCCATTAAGCGTCCTGACGGCTCCTTGGCCTTTTGCAATGTGGGGTATTGATATGATTGGAGAAATCAAACCTACTGCCTCCAACGGACATCGCTTTATCCTGGTCGCTATTGACTACTTCACAAAGTGGGTAGAAGCAGCTTCATTTGCTTCTGTTACCAAGAATGTGGTGGCCCGGTTCATCAAATACAATCTCATTTGTCGGTACGGCATCCCTGAACGGATTATCACGGACAATGGCACAAATCTAAACAACAGAATGATTACTGAACTTTGCACACAGTTCAAGATCAAGCATCATAATTCCTCTCCATATCGACCAAAGATGAACGGCACGGTGGAAGCTGCCAACAAGAACATCAAGAAAATCATACAAAAATGACAGTAACCTACAAAGACTGGCATGAGATGTTACCTTTTGCTCTTCATGGTTATCGCACATCTGCGCGTACTTCAACAGGGGCAACTCCATTTTCCTTAGTCTATGGTATGGAGGCAGTTCTTCCAATTGAAATTCAGATTCCTTCCCTAAAGATCATGAAAGAAGCCAATCTAGACGAAGAAGATTGGATTCAAACACGGTTGGACCAGAGAAACTTGATTGATGAAAAGAGGCTCGCAGCTATTTGTCATGGTCAGCTATACCAAAAGCGTATGATCAAAGCCTTCAACAAAAAAGTCAAAAGTCAAGCATACCAAACTGGTGGCTTGGTTGTCAAACGCATCATCTTACCACAAGGTGATCCCAGAGGCAAATGGACTCCCACCTACGAGGGACCATTCATAATCAAGAAAATATTCTCCGGCGGCGCCATGTTGCTTACCACCATGGATGGCGAGGATTTCCCACACCCTGTGAATGCTGACATAGTCAAAAAATACGTCGCTTAAAAAGAAAACAGCTCGCTAAGTTGAAAACCTGAAAGGGCAACTTAGGCAAAAAAAAAAATGAGCGTCTCGGTGGATTGAAAACCCGAAAGGGCGGTCCAGGCAAAAATTAGAGACTAAACAAATACTATCCCGGTAGGCTGAAAACCTGAAAGGGCAGCCTAGGCAAAAGTTAGGGAATGAAGCATACAACTATGTTCTGTTCAGCTGCCTACTCACCATCAAGATTCAACACCTCAAAGACACCGATCAGACCAATCACTTTCTTCCAACAAGTGAGGGATGAGATGCTCGAGGACAGATTGGCAATAGCAGAGTTGAAACTTGACTGGATTGTTTTCACATAGCTATTTATCTTTATAAATATTTTCCAAAACTTTCTGACAGTTTCCTACTTCTAGGATTGTTGTCTCCCTGTGCTAACCAGCCTATCATGGCTCTTTTTCAAAAATCAATGCAGCTTAGGCTCAAAAATCACCATTTTCACTTTTTCTGTTTAAATACGTAAGCGTCCCAATGATAATTTTGAATGAACATGTGCATTTGAATATGATTGATGTTTACCAGGAAAAACAGGAATAGCATTCAGGAAATGTCCTAATTATCTGGACATCATCCCATCAGAAGAAAATCCCCAAGAGAAACGCATTTCTCAGCAAATTCCTCAAAAAGATTTTCTCTTCAAAAGAAGTCTTATCCCCCAGCAGGGTTGTTCCAGATTGCTATCTTCAGAAGGTGTGATCCCCGCACCCGGACTTGGTCAGATAGTGCATCGGAGGATTATGCATCTTCCTCATTCCCACTTGAAAGGGCATCAGAACTTCCAACTACCTTTCATTCCCAAGAGATATTCAAAGATCCTTCAACAGAGTACCTGGGTTCTCAAAGAATTTCCCCAGCCGAGGGTACTCAAACAAGACAAAAGATCATCAACGATCACAATATAGTCATATCCAGATGACTGGCGGAAATTTATTTTCCCAAATAGAAGCTTGACATCTCACATTCATACATCACATATTCACATTCATACATCATGCATCATGCGCATATTCATACACAACATAACATGCATATTTCTCTGGGAATATCATACATTACATGCATCATGAACATTGCACATTACTAACTTGATTTTTCAGGCAGACGGATATCTTCGACAAAGATGTTCTCAATCACATGCAGTGTTCACCTGAATTCCATGAACGGTTCTCTCAGATATAATCAAGCCGAAGATTCATTCTGATCACTTACAAACTCAAAAACAGACATCACAGATCTAAAGTTGATACCTCAGACGGTTCCAGAACGATCTAGCATCACAGATCTAAAGTTGATACCTCAGACGGTTCCAGAACGATCTAATATTGCAGATCTAAAGCGATACCTCAGACGGTTCCAGAACGATCTAACGTTGCAGATCTAAAGCGATACCTCAGACGGTTCCAGAACGATCTAACATTGCAGATCTAAAGTCGATACCTCGGACGGTTCAAGAATGGTCTAACATCAAAGATCTAAAGCTGATACCTCAAACGGTTCCACAATGATCAACTTTCAAAATCTAAAGCAGAAAAAACTTTGGACAAGTTCCGTAGCAATCATCCTCCAAGACTTAAAGCGGTAACCTTGGACGGTTCCGAAACAGTCAGCACAAAGACTTTCAAATCCTTCATCAAGATATAATCAATGGATTCATTCTGATGAACAAACCATCAACACATTTACCAGGTGGCATCTGAAAGCCCATCTCAGGTAATGTTTCAATCTGCCAACAACGTTTCGCAGACGACATTCAAATGCAACTTCCAACATCTCTTCTGATCAAGGTAAGTGCAAATTTTCAGGGCATCTAAATATTCAATCATCTTCTACCTTCAGATTTCAGACAATCTCTTCAGGTTTAAGAAGATTGAATAGGGGCAACTGTTATACCCCAAAATTTGCCCGCATCTTTTTTCAAGAAAACTCCAATCTGAAAATTAAGAGTCTCATATAATCATGGATTTTTATTTCAACAAATATCCTGACATATGAAATACTTAGTTTTTAGAATTTTTCTTATACAGTAATTTGGCTTGCAGTTGAATTTATTCTTACGCAAACGCCAAATACGGTTTATTACTTCACACATGCTATTTATTTATTTACAGATAAATAGTACTGACACAATTGGTACAGAGTTAAATCTTTTTGCAGGCGCAGAATCAGGAAACTCAGACTATACTGGTAACAGTCAGTTGACAGCCAAACTGCTGGCAGTACAATTCTCAGTGATTTGTACCATCAATCAAATCAATCTTTCACAATTCAAAATTTCAAGATTTTTGTTCTAGAAGTCTTCTGAATATCACGCGATTAGCAGAGACTCAACACTGCACAAAAATCAGGTACGCTTAACTGTCTCCTACACAAATAGTCCCTGACTAGGGTTTTCTTGTTTTTACAGGAGAAACAAGTTTTTGAGAGCTCAAATGGATTTCATGCACATCCATATATCTCAAAGTACCATCATACAAATTTTCAAACTTCAATTCACTCAGACGCACCGTCAGCAGCTCAAACAGTCAACAGACGACCCGTTTGACCAAAAAAGTCAACAGACAGTCAAAAATGAAATTTTTTGTCAAAGTCCATATATTGTCAAAAGATTCATCATTTGATCATTGGATGATCATAATTCATCAAGGAAAGATCAAAAATCAACAAAACCCTAAGATTCAAAATTAGGGTTTTTGCCTGAAAAGTCAACTCAACTTTGACTGATCATAACTCTCTCATCCTTCATCCAAAAAATTCAAACCAAATCTCATTTTGAAGGAAATTAAATTATCTTTCAAATGCAATTGATCCCATGGTCATTGCATTCACCATTTGAAAAATATGATCAAAGACATTACAGGTCATTTTCAAAGTCAACAAAAAGACACTTTTTTCAAAAGGACACACAAGGAGCATCAAAAATCATTTTGACATGATACCAAAGGCATTGGTTAGAGGACTCTTTGAGGTTTCCAAAAAGTGCAAGATCTCCTTCATATGACAAAAATTGAGGGATTTACACCTTGTTGAAGTTGGCTAAAGTTTGGGAAAATGCATGAAATCAACATTGCTCAAAAATGTATTTTTTCCAAATGGGGCCAAGTTTTCATGGTTCAAACATCATTTCCATGATATTATGGGCCTCCCACGACCAAGACAAGGCCCACACCATTTTTATTCATTTTTTGCTTGATTTTATCTTATTTTAAGATTAAATAAAAAGTAAAAATGGAAGGATAATGGATGGCTTAATTTCTAAGCATGACTCATCAAGGGAATCAATTAAACTCTGCCCCAAGCCAAAGTACAGCAGAAGGAGGGTTGAAAGTCAAGCCATGGTAGCTTGAATGCAAAGCCATAAGTGTTGAAAAAGTCAAGAATTCAACAAAAGCACTTAATGCTTTTAGCTTAGTTCTTAAGCACTACAATGTCTATATAAGAGCTATAGAGCTTCAGTAACAAAGGAGACACGAATTGAGAACCATTCTATGCTTGTAAACACACTTGTATCAATTTGAAATTTTGAAGGAATTTTAAAATTCGAATTTTAAATTCCAGCTTGTTTTAACACAAACTAAGTATTCAAACACGTTCCTTGAACTTCACTGAACCTGTCCAGATCAATTGCAAGCATTGAAACCTCAAGAACACACGCCTAGAACCCACGGTTTGTTCAAATCGAAACCCACCAAAATATAATCATACATGCATGTATAACAAGATGTAATTGCATATTTGTGTTTGGTTTGATGCTCTGGTCGTTTCTGGAGCTGGAATTGGGTTTTCATGGACGATTGAGACATGTGCCATTTTAGGGTTTTATGACCTCGAAACGGGGTTTTTCTTTTAAGGCAAAATCAAAAGAAAATAAGGCCATGGTTGTGTTCAGTGGATCATTTACAGTCGATCCATGGTCTCATATGGTATTTATATTGCATATTTTGTGATTTTCAATTTGCAGGAGCTTTAGTGATGGAAAAAACCGTTGGTAAAGGCTTTACCTACGGTTGCAGAAATTTCAAATGAAGAAGATGAAGCGTGGCAAGCTCTGGTTGGTCAGAACGCGCGCGCCAGCTTTTTCAAATTCTTTGGATCCTGTGCTACGCTGTCCACGCTTTTGCCATATGCCTCGTTTCAGTGACCACACGATCAATCCAGTCACTCCATCAAACGCACCAGATCATGCAACCACACCATAGACCACACTTATCCACCACACCTGATCGTATCCTTTTAAATTTTATTTCTATTTTAGTTTCTTTACAAAATTAATTAAAAATAGTTTTAAAAATCCAAAAAATACACAAAAAATATTTTTAGACTTCTAAAATAATATATTATTTTCTGAAATAAAAATATTTTATTTTTCTTCAAAATTTCAATATTTTGCATAATTAATTAGTATATATTTATATATTTGCTTTTTAATTATTCTAACCAATCAAAAAATCATAAAAAAAATTGTTCTTTATGTTAAATATTGTTTATATATTATAAGCTAATTTTGTACATATTTTGAATAATTTTCCTTTTAAGTTTTAATTATTTGTATAATTATTTGCATAATTATGTGTTAATTAACTTAATCAATTTCAAATCAAATTTCAAAAATTCCAAAAATTTAGTTTTGTTTTAAAATTAATTGACAAATATTTTGTACATATTTTAAACTTAATTTCTAGGTTTAAATCTATTTTCATCTTTTTTCTTCATTTTAATTTAATTAATCATGCATTAATTATAATTAAAATCAATCATAAAAAAATCAAAAAAAACATGCCTTTTATTTTTCTTGCAATTTAAATTCCTAGATAAATGTATAGGATGTCAAATTCATGTAAATAGGCTAGTTTACATTTCCTGCACAATCGATGTAATAGCGTAGATTTACTTTCCGCACTTTACATTTCCGCATTTTAATTTCCAACAAATATAAACTGCGTGTATGTCAAAGATAAAATTGAACCGTTAGATCACTAACCTCAAAGATAAAATATCTGAATCCAATCACAATCACACTTGCACCTCTTAAGGTAATCCCTTCTCATTCTTTTCAAAATCAAAGTCAAAATTCCACTGTTTCGAGTACAAAATCGAACCTTTTGTTTATATCCGGTGAAAGGATAGATTTTTAAAGGAAATAGGATAAAGACCTTACAACTCAGGGTAGACCTCCTAGTTTGCTTGCTCAAATCAAAACAAACAAAATTCTCATACACTGTTGTTTTTCAAAACAAAACTTTCCAAAAAGACAATATTTTGTATACATCCAAACACGGATCATTACAAAGTTAACGTTCTTTTCAAAACATCTTTCGAAAGATAAACAAGCATTTTGTATACATCCGCACAAGGATCATTACAAAATTCAATTTACAAAAGTATTTGAAACCACATATGAGCATTCTAAAGCAATTGAAAAGTCATCGAAAAACAAGTGAGCTAAGCAAACTTAAGAGCCCATGGATAACCATGGATACAAAGGGTGCTAAGACACCTTCCCTTTGTATAACCTACCCCCTTACCCAGAATTTCTTAAAGGTCTTTTTTCTGTTTCTTTTATAAACCTTTCCTTAATTGGATAAAATAAAAGGTCGGTGGCGACTCTGTGATTTTCAAAAATGCAAAAGCATAAGCGATAAAAAAGAGTCAGTTCACGTATCTCTCCCGAACAGAGGTATGGCCCGAGTTAAAAACGGAGGTCCACACTAAACTTTAGTTGATCCACCTCCTCACGAAGTGCGACTTGATTCTGCTCTAGCTGATCCATTGATTTCTTTTGCTGAAATCTTGTTTGATAATACGGTCGGGATGTTAGGTTATCCTTCCCAATGGTCCCCTGTTCTGGAGATAGAAGAGAAATCTTCTCTTAATGCCATGAAAATGATGTGTATGCCATGCATGATATGATTGATATCCTTTTTTCTTTCTTTTTTTTTTGAATAAGATATGATGCAAGAATGCACATGATGTATGATGAATGGAAAAGGGAATAATAAAAAAAATAATGATCAACACATATATATACATATATCACATAATCACATAGGCCCTAGGTTCATAAGTTCATAGGTTTGACGTAGCGACTCTAGGGAGCCAACCTTTTTATGGGGGGGTTCTAGAAGGTCTCATGGGGTCGTTCGTAGCCTCCGAGACTTTTTGTCTCTTCGGATTTTAGAACAACTCATTTTATCCATGAGGTTCGAATTTTTGGGGTAGGTTCTCGGAGAGATCAGCCAAGTATCCAGTCCTGCCCTCAACAAAGTCAAGCCTCGTTTTGGACATTTCCGAATACTCAACCCACTCCGAGTGGAGTTATCAATGAGACTCGTAGGCGATTCATGTCCCCTATTGATCTCAAAGTTAAATCCCACACTTAGGTTTTTAACATTACATAATATGTCAGCAGTGCATATAAAAATATGACAATTAGGCAATTAAATATAAATATATTAACATAAAAAATTAAATATAAACATATTATAAACAATTAAATATTTTTTAGATAAAAAACAAATAAACAAAATTTTTTTAAAAAAAATAAAAATAAAAATAATTACAAACCCTAAAAAAGGCGAATTAGCCAAACCCTAAAAAGTTGTCAAACCTAAACCCTGCCAAAACCTAAAACCTATAGGAGCATAGTATTCACCATTTAAGTTATCCCCAGCAGAGTCGCCAGCTGTAGTAACCTGCCTAAAAATTTATAGCTTTTAGAGTCGCCACCTATTCTGAAGGGCGAATAGGAAACCCCACGCAGTGTAGAGATCAGGGTAAGATACTATATTCAGGTCGAGGGAAGGTGTTAGGCACCCTCAACCCTTTCCTATGGCTTTGAATCTAAGGTAAAGGTTTGTGGCTAAAATTATTGAAGTTTATAGGTAAGGAAGTGAATAAGGGGAAAATTGAGATTTTAGGGAAGGGGACTCGCCTTGGTTATCCAAGTGCCTACGTATCTCCTTATGGAGAATCAGAGTCAACGTAGTTCGGGCACAGGGTTGTACGCCTTTGAATTTGAATTGATATGGTTTGAAGGCTTTTTGATTGGCCTATCTTAGTTGTTGAAATGCGAAGTTCGAAGGTATTTTGAATTACCTTATCGTAGTTTTGAACATCGCAGTATTGAAGAGTTGAAACTCCGTAGTGTCGTGGTTTAGTGTGTTTTGAGTGTTTGGGCGTACAACCCTGATTTAATTTTGCACTATTAACCGCAACGATCAATAGATTCGATCGCCATAGTTAACAGATTTGAAATTGCACCGTTACCAATTTTAATCAATTGATTTGATTATTACTGATAACGAATTAGGATATTTTTTATAAATTTTAAATAATTAGTTTGTATCGTCACCCCTCGTAATCGATCGATTCGATTAAAAAGAATAACGAATTTGAAAGGAGGAAATGCTGATCATCGTAACCAATAGCTTTGTCTAAAACCATTTAGCTAAATAATTTGTATTTTAATTATATCATTGGATTTGATTAATTAAATTAATCGATTGTTAATCATTGCGACCAATAGGTTTAGTCGGAACAAATAACAAATTAAGTCCTAAAACTTTGGCCAAATGGCCAGTGGGATTGGGCAAACCCCAATAGTTATAAACCTAAATTAGCTTGATTATTATATTTAAATTAGATGAAATAAGCCATGTCCTTTTTATATTTTTTTATTAATTAAAAGACACACTACTAGAAATTTGGCCTACGGCCACGCTAAAATTGTCCACAGCTCAGAAACTGTGGCCACATATATGATTTGGCCATGGTTATCAAAGCGTAGACGTATGTTTTGAAATATTGAACCCAGATTGTGAAACGGTGGCCTTTTCTTAAATTTTCACATTTACAAAATGATATTTATATTTCTACCACAGTTAATAAACCGCGGCTTATAAATTTCACTTCAAATTGTGGTCGAAGCCCACAATTTTATACCCCGCCAAACTTTCCCTCTTTTATTTTTAGTTTCCCTCTTTTTTATTATTTTCTTTTCTAATTATTTTTTATTAAAAAAAAGGAAAATAAAATTGAAAAAGCAATTACCTTCCTCTCTTACCTTCACCTTCATCAGTTTCTCTCTTTCTTTTCTTAATTTTTCACTTTCGATTCATACCATCGCTTCCCTCCCTCTCTTACCTTCACCTTCAGTTTCAAACAAAGAAAACCTTCAGCCATCGCACTGCCCATGCCTCCGACAGCAGTCGCGACAGCTCTAACCACAAAAATCAACGCAGAGATGATGAATCTCCACAGCAGCGATGAAGAAGACGATGGCGGTGGCACCACACCTAGGTCTGATTTCCAATTCGTTTACATTTTTGAAATCCTCTCTCCCTTCTCCTTTCTAACCCGAGTGCGATTATTGTAGGAAATGGGTGGAAGGAGGCGGATCTTAAAGGGGGTCGAGTGGAAATCCTAACAGAGAATCTCCAAAAAATCAAGGATTCTGCGATGTGAAGAGCGAATCGAGCAACAAAAACCTTCAATCGGCGGAAGTGACGGTGGTGAGCGGCGGTGGAAAGCTTTTCAGGTGAGCTTTTCTTCTTTCTTTTTGTTTTAGGGTTTATTCTCTGGGTCTGCAAAGACTATGAACGAACATGGATAGATTTTAGGGTTTTTTTGGAAATTTTTGTCAAAAAGCTGCGCTGGAATGTTAGTGAAGAGCTATAGGTTCTAAATTTAGGGTTTTTCTTTTGTTCTTGTGTAAAATTTGTGCTCTCTGAGTTTTTGTCTCCTGTTCTTGGAGAAACGCACTAAATCACACCTCGAAGGCAGTGAAGTCCACACTTCAAGTTGCACAGCGATGTGAAAGAGACAGAATATATCTGAATTTGTTATTTCATTTTTGTCTTGAATCATTGCAGTGGCTATGATGATGAATCTGTTGTAGAATATATGGATGAAGATGAAGATATGTTGATTCGGTGAAGCCGCTTGAAGACGTGAATATGACGAAACAAATGTTGTGGTTCTAAGAAGATTAGAATATGGAGAGAAGCATCAAAGAATTTGCAGAAGATAGAGAGCGGTGAAGGTTATGCGGTTTTAAGATTCAGAGAATGGTGATGAAGATCTTGCAGAGAATAGGGAGAGTTTTCTTGGTGAGTTTCTCCCGATTGTTGAATAATTAGAGTGATTTGCAAGTGAGTTCTCCTATTTTTTTTCTCTGTGATTCTTTGTGATTTACATTTATGAAAACAGTTTAATAATTTTTCGTCTTTGTTTGAACTGATGTGTTGACTTGCAATGACATGTGTGGACTAGCAAGTAGTACTTTTCAAAGAAGAAAATACTTTTATTAACCTTTCCTCGTCCTTATAGTTATATACAAGAGATGAACAATAATCTTATGCATCAAACCTTAACCCATTTTTAACTAAGTTAAACTTTCTCTAATCATCAATTCCTAAACTTAAGTTCCTCATCACTCTTCTTCAATCTGTAACCATGATTCTATGTAGTGTTTCCACTACTGAATTTGTCTATAATACAAACTTCAACTCCACAAACATCAACTTATATGGAAATGCCACTATTCACTCCTCTATTCTCACTCTCACTAATGGAAGTTTCTTCTCAATAGGTCGCGCTTTTTACCCGAAAAAAATACCTACCAAACTGCCCAACTCTTCCGTTCTTCTCCCTTGTTTATTTGCTGCTTCATAATGATAATGATGATAATAAAATCCCTTTAAAAAGAGTTTTATGTATACATGTGATGGTTCTGATCTAAGCCTAACTTCTCCATTTTAATCTCTGAGCCGGACCTTGGTTCTTGTTTATATCATATCTTAGACTATAAGAATTGCGATACGATATGTAAATTCGACCTGTTTTATGTTTCCATTTGCAGGTTTTTCAGAATAGATATGTAAATTCTTTGAACATATCATTTGCTGATTTCTGTGGTAGGTAGATGTATTTGTTCTATGTTTGTAGTGTATTGTAGTGTATGATGTTACTGAAGCAAGAAATTTCAAGTTTTCTATTGGCTATTGATTGGTTATGCTTTTTTAGGCACATTTCTATGGAGAACATAAAATTGTTGTCAAATTTTCTCTAGAAAATACTTGTCAATGAAAATTTGAGAGCCATTTCTACTTCTGTATCACAATCACGAACAAAAGCATTGAGTATACAATAGTTTGGTTTGGTCTTTTATTTTCATGGATTCTGTTTTGGACTTGTAATGAGGGGATTTCTACATTTTGATGTTTATACTGATTGTAATTTGTTTATGTTTACAATGTTTATAACAGATGACATTCGGGTTAGGAATATCGCGTGGTGAATATTAAGGAAGTTGCAGCTGTTAGTTAGTTAGTGATCACTGATCACAAAGAGAGAAAATTTGGTAACATGACATTCTAGTTCTAGCTAAAAAGAATGTATCAGTGTTGCAAACTTTGTTTTCCTGTAAGCATAGTGAGACTACACAGGTTGAGAGTTGATTCTATAAAGATTTTAAGCTGAGAATTAATTCAAATTCAAAAGATTTACATGGAGCAGAGGCAATCATATTTCATTTATATCAATTTTATATAAATATTTGCTTATTGATTAATGTCCTTCCTTACAATTTAATTAGTGCTAAGTGAATTACATAGGAAGAATATCTAAATACTTCTAGAATTGTATTTACTTTCATGATTAATTTTGTATTGATCAATATTATTGTTAATTTTATATATATATATATATATATATATATATATATATATATATATATATATATATATATATATATAATGATACAGAAATAAACCGTGGCAAGATAAATGGTTTAGAATGCATAACATATAACAACGGTTTTAAATAGGTGGTCATAACCAAACCGTGGCTATATCTTGAACCAATACTGTGTCGTAAACGTTAAATTGAAACCGTGGCTATACCGTATAGCTACGGTTTTGCAGTCATGACAAATACAAACCGCGGCCTTAATCAAGCTACCTAAACCGTGGCCTAAAAAAGCCACTGTTGTCAAAAAGGCGTGGTCTATACCAAAAAACCGTGGACTTTACTTTAGGCCACGGCCGCATACTCCACAGTTGGATTTCCGTGGCCAAACCGTGGCCTCAGCGTTACGCCACGGTTATTTTGCATATAGCCTCGGTTTTCTGGGCGTGGCAGGAGGCCTTTTTTCCTGTAGTGACATATGTTAATTAATCCTAATTAACTAATTTATCTAATTACACAATTAATCTAATTTATCTAATTACATAACTAATCTTGTAAAGTGAACGAAGCTTATTTTTATTATTCTTTGATATCTTCTGGAGAAAACTAGTGAGATTAACCATCAGGTTTACTAACAGGCCAACTAAACACACACATATAAAACAAAACACTAACCACACAACAACTCACAAAATTAATATGCACTCCCCGTACTATTCACTTTACCGAGAAAAAAAATAAGCTACTGACAGCAAAATATCTTCATCTCTCTCGCACAAACCCCACCCCTATTTACAATATAAATCACTTTCCTTATCATGAAAAAAACATCAGATCTACATTATTTTTGTCTAATCATGGTTCATCAAAAGGTTAAGATGGAGAAAACGAACCCAAATTTCGACTCTGCGAGTACGGTGGAGATCAACGTTGACGGAGCGGTGGTGGCTGCGGCTCTGGCCGGCCGTGCAGTGCGACGAGCAATTGAGGGTCCGGTGGTTATTATTTGTAGGTGCGATTGAATTGATGGCGGACAGTGGCTGCACGTCGGAGATGTTGTTTCGGTCGTCGACTTTGTTTTCCGCATGTAAACTACGCACGCCGACTGTTTGTGAAAATATTTCAGCTTTTGATTTGGTCACTATTGAATGAAGTAATGAAGTCTGTGATTGTGATGTATGAAAATTTAGAGCTTTTGCTGAGTGTAGTTTGCAGGTACAGGTTGCTGTAATTTAAGTGAGTGGATGATAGTTGGTTATGATAGTATTTTTAGAGGAAATTTACACATGGAAGCCAAAAAAGAAGGTTTGACTAAGAGAGAAAATATGTACAATAGTGTGAACATGTATGTGAGAAGGTGAGTGAAAATTGTTTACTGTAACAGAAAAAGTTTTTTACTTTTTGGGAATCGATAGAAGGTCGTTTATGAAAATTAGGAGAAAAAGTTAGTGAATGGGATCGGCCTCCCAAAATAGGGTTGTTAGTTGTGTATTTATAATAAAAAATTAGGGTGAAAAGCGGGCTTGAACCTATTATATTTTCCCTATTTTAAATCAAACTATAAATCTAATAAATCTACAAATAAATAAAACTATAAACTAATATTACTATAAGCTTAAAAAATAAAAATATAAAGAACTATATTTTTTTTGTGACTTTTCTGAATAAATAAATAAATAAAAAGAGGTTAGAAACATTATATAAAAATAAAAGAAGAAAAGTTGGAAGTGGGATTCGAACCCGGGATCTCTCGATCGCGCACTTTTATCCTTAAATTCTTACCGACTGCACCACATCAATTATTCGAAATAAAACGACATAGACAATTATAAGAGGGCAAATTTTGGGGTATGACACTAACATAACTAACAATCATGCGTCATTCAAACCCTCCCTCTTATAAAATATCCTGAGTTAAAATGTGGTTAAGGTTAGAAGGTGTTTGGGCTCAGTCATCTGACCCATCTATTCCATTTTTTTTGAGGATTTTAGTTCATTCTCACAAAATTATTCACATGGTTTATTATTTATAATTGGTTTAATCATTTTATTATTATAAGTAGTTATTACTATTAATTAGTAGTGGTTTTAATAATATTATTATTAAGACTATTATAATTATGTCCAACTATTATTGTTATTATATATACAATATACAATTAATTAATGGATGGGTAATTTATTTGGGCTAAAATGATTAAATAGATGATAGGCCCATTAGGGTATAGAAAACCTAATTTGTACATTATAAGAGAGGCATTTTTTTTTTCTAACCAGGGGAGGGGACACCGAAAAAAAAACAAAAACAAGGAGACCCTTTTTCTTTTCATAAAACCAATCCATACCCTTGTATATATCCCATTCACACAACCACCTGGAAAGGGGGTCTGGTTCACGTATTCTCTCTCAGAATAGCACAAGTCAAGAAGGAAGAAAACCTCTCAAAACAACACTCTCTCACACATGAGTGTATGGTTAAAAGAAAAACAACGGCATCATCCTACAATTTTATATGAAACCAGAGAAAACACATAGACACTTGTTATTAGTGATTAGAGAAGTTTGAGGGATCTTCTTAGTTTGTTAGTTTCGACAAATCATATCAACCGATTGGATCTGAGATTAGCGAGAACGGGTTTGTCGAAGCTGACGGCGGTGGAATCAAGATCGTACGACCAAAATATTGTCGATATCCTCGACAATCTGATGCTGCAAATCGCAGCAGATTGGATTGCCTTGCGCCGTCCATCTTCTCTCTCGTTTGTGTGTTCATGGCGGCGACAACGCTCGTAGTGCTTTGGTTAAGGAACTATGGTGAAGCGCATGAAGTGATCCGCGGCTATGAGCGGAACCAAGAATCTCAGGGTTTCGTCCCTGCTCTTTCAGAACCAATATCATCAATCAGGAACTGTTGCCAAAAGCCTGTGTCTGTTTCCAAAAGAGTTCGCGAAGAAGAAAGGGGGAGCGCGTGTCTTCCATGCGTTTTTTTAATTCAATGATTAATTGTTCATATATATTAATCATGTTCTCATGCATTGTCAGTAGAAAGTGACTGGTTCAGTCGCAAGGCATACGTATGGATAACCTAACAGACCCGGGTTCGATCCCCGTGGTCCATTAATATTTTTATCATTCATATGTACTCCTTCGCCTACAGATCTGGTGCGTGCAACCAAGATTCGTCCATCATGCGCCCTCTCCACTCAACCATTGGATCATCACTAAGCAAGATCCAACGCCCTGGATGCAGCAAGACCACCATGGATAGCCAAGGACATGCCACATACAATCATAACCAGGTTTTTCTAACATTTTTTTATTTTATTTTTTAGATTAGATATTAATAAAATAGGTTTAGTTTAATCAATTAATATATTTAGGGTTAGAAATTAAAAATAATATTAGGCTATAATTAGGTAGAATTATCTTCCCCGATTATTTCGATTATTTGAATTAATTGATTTAATTAATTTTAATTGATTAAATCACAAAAACCCTAGAAAGGTTATATGCATTAAGGTTCGCCCGATCCCATTGCCCATTTTGGTGAAACAGTAACATTCAATTAATTTTCTCCCCAAACCGACTATACCTATTAGTCGCATTAGGCGAGAAATAATTTGGATTAATCTAATTTATTTATTAATAATAATTTAATTAGTCCTTTATTTAATTCTCTCCTCGACCCGACTAAAGCTATTAGTCGCAAAGACGAGAGATAAAAAATGGTAAAATTATTTATTTAATTCTCTCCTTGACCCGACTAAATCTATTAGTCGCTTTAGACGAGAGATAAAAAATACATAAAATCCAAAACACATTTAATTTGCTGCTCGCGACGATCAATCTATCGATCTGAGTAACCAGCAATGCCCCTTAATCCGTTAGCTATACTGACCAAATCTATTGGTCACCGCATCTAACGGTGCCATATCAAATCAGGGTTGTACGCCTAAACATCTAAAATACACTAAACCACGACACTACGGATTTTTATCCTAGGCAATTCAAAATGCCTTTCAAATCAAATTCAAACTACGATAGGCCACTCAAAAAGCCTCCAAACCATATCAATTCAAATTCAAAGGCGTACAATCCTGTGCCCGAACTACATTGACTTTGATTCTCCCTAAGGAGATACGTAGGCACATGGATAACCAAGGAGAGTCCCCCTCCCTAAAATCTCAATTTTCACCCTATTCACTTTCTTAGCTATTAAACCTCAATATTTTAGCCATAAAACTGTTACCCTAGATTCAAAGCCAATAGGAAAGGGTTGAGGGTGCCTAACACCTTCCCTCGACCTGATTATAATAACTTACCCCGAATCTCTTAACTGCGTAGGGTTTCCTATTCGCCCTTCAGAATAGGTGGCGACTCTAAAAGTCTTAATATTTAGGGCAGGTTGCTACACACTGTTAGAACAAGATTTGTTCTGATCAATTATCTTAGTTTTGATGATAACAATAATATGAATTTTGCTTAAGATAATATGGTACTCTAATCCAATGCAATTTCCCTTTCAGGAAATATATAAAGAGTATGCATAATTCAGCGCTCAGAAGCTTTGTCTCAAAGGGTTCAGCATGCAACATCAGAACATGGTCTGGCAAGACATCAGAAGATGGTCGAAGCAGAATCAGAACATGGGTCTATGGAAGCATCAGAAGAACAAGAGAACAGAAGCACTGAAGTTCTGATGGTATCACGCTCAGAAGCACTTCAAGGTCAGAAGATCAGAAGATGTTTTGCACCAAGCTGTTTGACTCTGATGATATTCAAACGTTGTATTCACAAACATCAGATCTGAAGAAAGTACAAGTGGCAAGCTACGCTGACTGACAAAAGGAACGTTAAAAGCTACTAAAGGCTACGTCAGTAGACACAGCGTGAACAAGGCTCGAGGTAGTTGACAAAAGCGTATAACATTAAATGCGATGCTGTACGGAACACGCAAAGCATTAAATGCACTCAACGGTCATCTTCTCCAACGCCTATAAATATGAAGTTCTGATGAGAAGCAAGGTTAACGATTCTACACCAAAACAACTCATATTAAACTTGCTGAAACGCTGTTCAAATTCAAAGCTCAGAATCTTCATCTTCATCAAAGCTCACTACATTGCTGTTGTAATATATTAGTGAGATTAAGCTTAAACATTAAGAGAAATATCACAGTTTGTGATTATAGCTTTTAAGAAGCAATTGTAATACTCTTAGAATTGATTACATTAAGTTGTAAGGAACTAGAGTGATCGTGTGGATCAGAATACTCTAGGAAGTCTTAGAGGTTATCTAAGCAGGTTGTAACTAGAGTGATCGTGTGGATCAGTATACTCTAGAAAAGTCTTAGAGGGTATCTAAGCAGTTGTTCCTGGAGTGATCAGTGTGTGATCAGAAGACTCTGGAAGACTTAGTTGCTGACTAAGTGGAAAACCATTGTAATCCGTGCGATTAGTGGATTAAATCCTCAGTTGAGGTAAATCATCTCTATGGGGGTGGACTGGAGTAGTTTAGTTAACAACGAACCAGGATAAAAATAACTGTGCAATTTATTTTTATCTGTCAAGTTTTTAAAGCTACACTTATTCAAACCCCCCCTTTCTAAGTGTTTTTCTATCCTTCAATTGGCATCAGAGCGCCGGTTCTAAGGTGCAAGCACTTAACCGTGTTTAGAAAAGATTCAGGAAGAGAAAAACGCTTCAGTAAAAGATGGTTGATGAAAGTGAAAAGTCTACACCTGCATCTACATCTGGCTCTGCTGAGCAATACAACGGTAACAATGGTTATACTAGACCGCCGGTATTTGATGGTGAAAACTTTGAATACTGGAAAGATAAACTGGAAAGTTACTTTCTTGGTCTAGATGGTGATCTATGGGATCTTCTGATGGATGGTTACAAACATCCAGTAAATGCCAGAGGCGTAAAGCTGACAAGGCAAGAAATGAATGATGATCAGAAAAAGCTTTTCAGGAATCATCATAAATGCAGAACTGTTTTGCTGAATGCTATCTCTCATGCTGAGTATGAGAAGATATCTAACAGGGAAACGGCCTATGACATATATGAGTCCTTGAAAATGACTCATGAAGGAAATGCTCAAGTCAAGGAGACTAAAGCTCTAGCTTTAATCCAGAAGTATGAAGCCTTCAAGATGGAGGATGATGAAGACATTGAAAAGATGTTTTCAAGATTTCAAACTCTTACTGCTGGATTGAGAGTTCTTGACAAGGGATACACCAAGGCTGATCACGTAAAGAAGATCATCAGAAGCTTACCCAGAAGATGGGGTCCTATGGTGACTGCATTCAAGATTGCAAAGAATCTGAATGAAGTTTCTCTGGAAGAGCTTATCAGTGCCTTGAGAAGTCATGAAATAGAGCTGGACGCAAATGAGCCTCAAAAGAAAGGTAAGTCTATTGCATTAAAATCCAATATCAAGAAATGCACTAACGCTTTTCAGGCTAGAGAAGAAGATCCTGAAGAATCAGAATCTGAAGAAGAAGATGAACTGTCCCTGATCTCCAGAAGGCTAAATCAACTCTGGAAGACCAAGCAAAGGAAGTTCAGAGGCTTCAGAAGTTCAAAGAAATTTGAACGTGGAGAATCTTCTGATGACAGAAGATTTGACAAGAAGAAGGTCATGTGCTATGAATGCAATGAGCCTGGACACTTCAAGAATGAATGTCCAAATCTTCAGAAGGAAAATCCCAAGAAGAAGTTTCATAAGAAGAAAGGTCTTATGGCAACCTGGGATGAGTCAGAAGATGATTCAGACTCTGAAGATGAGCAGGCTAACTGTGCGCTGATGGCGACAGAAGATGACGGATCAGAATCTACATCAGAATCAGATTCTGAAGAGGTATTTTCTGAACTTACTAGAGATGAGTTAGTTTCCGGTCTAACTGAACTTCTGGAACTCAAGTCTCAGATCAGTCTCAAATACAAAAAGCTGAAAAAGCTATTTGAATTTGAAACAAAGAAGCTTGAGTTGGAGAATTCTGAATTAAAAGAAAAACTTTTAAAATTATCCAATAATGTTGGATCTCCTTCTGATTCAGAAAAATCCACTCCTAGTCTAAACCATATTCTGAAAGAATATGATTTAAGTTTCAGGAAGTTCTTATCTAGAAGTATTGGCAGAAGTCAGCTAGCTTCTATGATATATGCTGTGTCTGGAAACAAAAGAGTCGGCATTGGTTTTGAGGGTGAAACCCCATACAAACTTGAACCTGTTGATGAAATGAAACTCACATACAAGCCATTGTATGATCAGTTCAAGTATGGCCACTCCCATGATATTAGGCACACTTCACATGCTCAAAGTTTTCACATAACACACACCAAAAAGCATGTGACACAACCTAGGAAATATCATGAAACTCACATTAAAAATTATCATGCTGTTCCTCCTATTGCTTACAATGTTAAACCCAAGTTCAATCAGAACTTGAGAAAATCTAACAAGAAAGGACCCAAGAAAATGTGGGTACCTAAGGATAAGATTATTCCTATTGCAGATATCCTTGACTGCAAAAAGGACAAAGCACAACATGTCATGGTACCTGGACTCTGGATGCTCACGACACATGACAGGAAGAAGGTCTATGTTCCAAGACCTGGTGCTTAAGTCTGGAGGAGAAGTCAAGTTTGGAGGAGATCAGAAGGGCAAGATAATTGGCTCTGGAACTATAAAGTCTGGTAACTCTCCTTCCATTTCTAATGTACTTCTTGTAGAAGGATTAACACATAACCTCTTATCTATCAGTCAATTGAGTGACAATGGTTATGATATAATCTTTAATCAAGAGTCTTGCAAGGCTGTAAATCAGAAGGATGGCTCAATCCTATTTACAGGCAAGAGGAAGAACAACATTTATAAGACAGATCTGCAAGATCTTATGAGTCAGAAGGTGACTTGTCTTATGTCTGTTTCTGAAGAGCAGTGGGTCTGGCACAGAAGATTAGGTCATGCTAGTTTGAGAAAGATTTCTCAGATTAACAAACTGGATCTGGTCAGAGGACTCCCTAATCTGAAATTCAAATCAGATGCTCTTTGTGAAGCATGTCAGAAGGGCAAGTTCTCCAAACGTGCATTCAAGTCCAAGAATGTTGTTTCTACCTCAAGGCCATTAGAACTCTTGCACATTGATCTGTTTGGCCCAATCAAAACAGCATCTGTCAGAGGGAAGAAATATGGATTAGTCATCGTAGATGATTATAGCCGCTGGACATGGGTAAAATTCTTGAAACACAAGGATGAGACTCATTCAGTGTTCTTTGATTTCTGCATTCAGATTCAATCTGAAAAAGAGTGTAAAATCATAAAGGTTAGAAGTGATCATGGTGGTGAATTTGAGAACAGATCCTTTGAAGAATTCTTCAAAGAAAATGGTATTGCCCATGATTTCTCTTGTCCTAGAACTCCACAGCAAAATGGGGTTGTAGAACGAAAGAATAGGACTCTGCAAGAAATGGCCAGAACCATGATCAATGAAACCAATATGGCTAAGCATTTCTGGGCAGAAGCAATAAACACTGCATGCTATATTCAGAATAGAATCTCTATCAGACCTATTCTAAATAAGACTCCTTATGAATTGTGGAAGAATAGAAAGCCCAACATTTCATATTTCCATCCTTTTGGATGTGTATGCTTTATTCTGAACACTAAAGATCATCTTGGTAAGTTTGATTCCAAAGCACAAAAATGTTTCCTTCTTGGATATTCTGAACGCTCAAAAGGCTACAGAGTATACAATACTGAAACATTGATTGTAGAAGAATCAATCAATATCAGGTTTGATGATAAGCTTGGTTCTGAAAAACCAAAGCAGTTTGATAATTTTGCAGATTGGGATATTGATATATCAGAAGTTGCTGAGCCAAGAAGCAACGCATCAGAAGCAGAGCTTCTCAGAAGCAAAGAATCTGAAGATCAAGTATCAGCTTCTCTGGAGAATCTAAGCATTTCTGAAGAACCATCTATCAGAAGATCATCCAGACTCATCTCTGGTCATTCAGAAGATGTCATTCTTGGAAAGAAGGATGATCCAATCAGAACAAGAGCATTCCTTAAGAACAATGCAGATTGTCAATTAGGTCTTGTATCTTTGATCGAGCCAACTTCTGTTGATCATGCTCTAGAAGATCCAGACTGGATAATTGCTATGCAAGAAGAACTAAATCAGTTTACAAGGAATGATGTTTGGGATCTTGTTCCTAGACCAGATGGATTCAATATAATAGGTACAAAATGTGTCTTCAGAAACAAGCCAAAAATGAGAAGATGAGAAATTCTTACGTATGGGTATCTGCTGAAATGACATTTTTTTTAAGAAGTTCTGATTGAAATCAATTAGAATTGTGATTCAGTTATTACTAACGTTTCATTGTCTAAGTTGATTCAGAATCTCTTTAAAAGCAAAACAGCTGTAACTGGCTATCCAGATGGTAAACACGTGTTCACTATTCCTGGACAAGCGTGCGTGCAGTTGAGGGGACGTCTACTTAGGTAACTGTGCAAATCACATCTTTTGTCATTATTATCTCTCCTCACGTCACGTAACATTAAATGCTTTTCATCATTTACTCTCTTTCAGTTTTCTTTTTATATTCTTCAAACGTTTCTTTTCCCTCTCATATTTTTCTCACTCTGCATTCAGTTTCTTTTTCGTCTCTCTCTTTACATTCATATCATAAACCCTAGCAGTTTCCAATATCTGCAACTTCATCATGAACCCATCGTCAAGCTCTGGGAATCAAGATAATGATCGGAAACTAAAGAGAAAGGCAACTGTCGAACCAGAAACCAAACCAAAAAGAGTAAGGATCACTCCCTTCTCAAAGACCTCCACCACCTCTTCCTCCTCATTCATCCTCTCGGAACCACCTTCTTCACCATCTGGTATCTCCTCTCCTTCAACCCATCCATCAGACATTTCTTCATCTCTCTCACACCCTTTTCCCACCAGAACACCTAATCCCTACAGTGTTGTTCTTCCCGACTCCAGGTTCACTGTCAACCCTCCAACCCCTACCACTCAATCATATCTGGAGCTTTTACAGTCTGATGTAAATGGCTGGTTGGAGATTCTGGGTGCTGCTCACCTTAACCATCTGGATGAGTATGCCACAAGCAACCTTTGGGATACCTTTCGTCAGGATTTTCTGGATAGGGCAACAGACACTCAGAGAAGGATCATGTCTGAAGCTCCTGGTATTCGTGGTCTTCGGCTGGAAGCTGGTGAAAGCAGCTATCACCATCTCATCAGAAACAGAAGTGTTCTTGAGAAGAAGATACCTGCAGATGAGTTGGAAGAAGAAAATCTCTGCAGAGACATCGTGGTGTGGAAACCATGGTTTCCTGTGCTGACTGGAGATTTTCAGTGGCTGTTCAACTGGTTCAGAATGAACCCTTCTGAAAAAGCACCTCACATGGTCTTTCCAGTAGTGGTGTATTCTGCTGAAGTTGCTGGTCCTACTCCTCCAACAAACCTAGCAGCTATTCTTCAAGCATTGGAAGATGGAACTTCTGAGCTGCCTGAACCAGAATATGCTAAGGCTACTTCTGAGTCAGACTCAGATGAGGAAATGGAAGATGCACAAGCTGAAGATCTCCCAGAAGATCACCCTGCTGAGATTGCTGTCCCTTTTGGCAGAAATTCAGGTGCCTCTTCTTCTGGTGAAACCTCAGCTCTGATGGAGACTTTGGAAACTCTTCATCAGAATCAAGCTATGCTAGCTTCTCGTTTGGACGCGCAAGAAGTAACCAATGCTGAGTTTCGCTCCTTCATGGAAAGGCAAGCTACAAGCACTGACGGGATTCATGATGTTCTGGCGCGAATTTTGCGTAGGCTAGGATCTTAGTCCTTTGGTCTTTGTAGTTTTCTTTCTTGTTGCATTTGTTTTCCTGCATTCCTCTCTTGTAATTTGTCTTTTGTCTATCTATGAAAACCTTCTTTGTTTTTTACATTCCAGTGATTTTCTTTGTCGTTTTATTCATCTGAATCTTTTTGAAATATTCTTTTTGATGTTATGACAAAAAGGGGGAGAAGATAAATGATAAATGATTTGATTAATCTATCAGTTGCTGGGTAAAGCTCCCACACATTCACTAACAAGAACTGCAAGTTCTATATGGTTTAAGTGTTTTGCAGGTATAAAGAAGTGAAGAGAATCTTCAAAGCAAACACAAGAAGCAAAACCATAAGAAGTGTTATTCTGTAAAAAGAATAAGCTCATGGAAACTGAAGCAAGCTGAGTGCTGTCAAGCTTCAGAGATCAGAAGCAAGAAAGAAGAATAAATCAGAAGCACTGAAAATAGAATTTAATCCATATCTGTCTATTTGCTTTGACAAAATTCTATTTGCTCTGATACATTATTTTAGCCTATATGGCTCTGATACATATAATGTGTTCGAATATATATTTTATGTTCTAACTCGTTCATGCTGACTTTTGTCGTTTAGTTTTTGTTCTGTAACATTTCAGGATGTAGAGATGCTCTGATGATGCTCTGGTACATTCAACAATGTTCTGATACAAATCTAGCATGAAGTGATGTTGGTAGAAATTCAAAGCTCTGAAGCTATCCGAGGGAAGCAGAAATTCAAAGCTGTGAATGTTCTAAAGATCCAGAAAACTCAAGTTCTGAAGCTGTCCTAGATGGAAGCAGAAATCAGAAGCTGTGAATGTTCTGAAGATCAAAGAAATTCAAGTTCTGAAGCTGTCCTGAATGGAAGCAGAAATCAGAAGCTGTGAATGTTCAGAAGATCAAAGAAATTCAAGTTCTGAAGCTGTCCTAGATGGAAGCAGGAATCAGAAGCTGTGAGTGTTCTAGGGATCTAAGGAAATTCTAGTTCTGAAGCTGTCCAATGGAAGCAGAAGTCAGAAGCTATGAATTCTCTGAAGACAGAAGCTTATATGATCGTCTCTACCGAAATAATCAGGGAAGTCCTTTATTAAAGTTCTTCGAGTATTTATTTCAGGGGGAGATTATTTATCTCAGGGGGAGATTGTTAATCTCAGGGGGAGACATATTCATATGCTTATGCTATAGCTGTGTAATTTGTCTTTTGCCGTATGTTCTTTCTGATCGCAAATTCATATCATTTATATATGTTTTTGTCATCATCAAAAAGGGGGAGATTGTTAGAACAAGATTTGTTCTGATCAATTATCTTAGTTTTGATGATAACAATAATATGAATTTTGCTTAAGATAATATGGTACTCTAATCCAATGCAATTTCCCTTTCAGGAAATATATAAAGAGTATGCATAACTCAGCGCTCAGAAGCTTTGTCTCAAAGGGTTCAGCATGCAACATCAGAACATGGTCTGGCAAGACATCAGAAGATGGTCGAAGCAGAATCAGAACATGGGTCTATGGAAGCATCAGAAGAACAAGAGAACAGAAGCACTGAAGTTTTGATGGTATCAAGCTCAGAAGCACTTCAAGGTCAGAAGATCAGAAGATGCTTTGCACCAAGCTGTTTGACTCTGATGATATTCAAACGTTGTATTCACAAACATCAGATCAGAAGAAAGTACAAGTGGCAAGCTACGCTGACTGACAAAAGGAACGTTAAAAGCTACTAAAGGCTACGTCAGTAGACACAGTGTGAACAAGGCTCGAGGTAGTTGACAAAAGCGTATAACATTAAATGCGATGCTGTACGGAACACGCAAAGCATTAAATGCACTCAACGGTCATCTTCTCCAACGCCTATAAATATGAAGTTCTGATGAGAAGCAAGGTTAACGATTCTACACCAAAACAACTCATATTAAACTTGCTGAAACGCTGTTCAAATTCAAAGCTCAGAATCTTCATCTTCATCAAAGCTCACTACATTGCTGTTGTAATATATTAGTGAGATTAAGCTTAAACGTTAAGAGAAATATCACAGTTTGTGATTATAGCTTTTAAGAAGCAATTGTAATACTCTTAGAATTGATTACATTAAGTTGTAAGGAACTAGAGTGATCGTGTGGATCAGAATACTCTAGGAAGTCTTAGAGGTTATCTAAGCAGGTTGTAACTAGAGTGATCGTGTGGATCGGTATACTCTAGAAAAGTCTTAGAGGGTATCTAAGCAGTTGTTCCTGGAGTGATCAGTGTGTGATCAGAAGACTCTAGAAGACTTAGTTGCTGACTAAGTGGAAAACCATTGTAATCCGTGCGATTAGTGGATTAAATCCTCAGTTGAGGTAAATCATCTCTGCGGGGGTGGACTGGAGTAGTTTAGTTAACAACGAACCAGGATAAAAATAACTGTGCAATTTATTTTTATCTGTCAAGTTTTTAAAGCTACACTTATTCAAACCCCCCCTTTCTAAGTGTTTTTCTATCCTTCACACACCTCTATGGTTTTCCCTCTTATTACTTTTCTTTAATCATACCATCATTTAAGAAAAGTATTAAATACATAGGAAAGATCTTATAAATTGAGAGTAGATAACTCGTAATTGCTTGCTCAAACACTTTCATTTTCAAACAACATATTTTCAAAACTTCTCATCTATTTTTAAAACATTCATCTGGTATTTGAAGGGCATTATTCCCGGTGAAACTCTTCAGAGACCTATGTGACCTATTGTCCATCTTCAGTTCTTCTATTTTTAAATCAATAAAGCATTTAAAAAGTGAGCTAAGCAATTAAGAGCCCATGGATAACCATGGATACAAAGGGTGCTTAAAACCTTCCCTTTGTATAACCAACCCTCCGAACCCAAAATCTGTCAAAAGGTATTTCCTGTTCTTTTATGCCTTTCCTTTTTTTGGATAAAATAAAAGTCGGTGGCGACTCTTGCATAAAAAAATTAATTAAAAAAAAAGAGAGAGTAAGGAGTCAGTTCGCAAAAAACCGAGTTTACAACATGTATCAACCATAACATGCTCATCACCCACATAAATCAACCAAATGTCATAATCATCAATTACCATAATCAGTAGCCACACACAATTATGCTATTCCTCAACCATAGTAAAACACATATTTTGTACCAACAATACATGTATAACAAACACCGGTTACAACCACAACATCATATAGGTAAAACATTCATTGTTGTACCTGTAAGCATAAACCACCACAACCAATTAAAATCGAGTGTTTCAAAATAATTTCGAGCTACAACTCAAAACACCATTTTATTATGTAAATTATTTGATTAGCTTAACTATGTTCGAAACGGATCCAAAATCCGGCTTACGGTTTAAAAGTTACACTTCTTTTAACTTTTCAAGATGGCCTGTCGCCAACAGCCAACAGCATGCGGCGCCACACACAGTTCGCGGCGCGGAACGAATAGGGAGCACACCTTCGCGGCGCAAACAAAGGTTCGCGGCGCGGAACGAGAAGGAACTACGCCTTCGCGGCGCAAACGAAGGTTCGCGGCGCATACTAAATACAACCAAACTTCCAGGCTTTCTGCCAAGCAGTTTGTGGCGCCAACCCCTGGACGCGGCGCAAACTGGCGATTTCCAGAACTCCGAATCGCAGAATACAACCTACGATTTTGCCCTTCCTTCACGAAATCATTACCAAACCAATTCCACTCCAACCAGATTTCGCATACAGTAAAACAAACACATAATATAATAAATTATAATACATTTCAATCATCTAATTAACACCATACATGATCAACACAATCATTACAAATCAATTCTCCCAAAAACCTAACATTTCTACAACCTAAGCATAACTCAATTGGTACGAATAACACGATCAATTCTATCATAATACCTATAATCCCATAATAGAAGATAAACGGAAGAGTCCCCCCTTACCTGAAGGTTGATTCTTCGCTCTTCCTCTTGTCGCACTTCTCTGCTCCTCTTCTCTTTTCACGTTCAGACTCTTTCCCAAATACTGTAACCTTCTCTATTCCACAACTCCTTCTATTTTATTAAAATAAAATAAAATTATTTTAATTAATAATAGGGGCTACCAATGCTCCCCCCTCCTTTAGTAATCACGACTCGAGCCCATCTGATTAATTCTTCATATTCCTCAATAATTCCAAATAATTCCCCCATAATTCAATTAAATTAATTTAAATTAAATTATGAAAAATATGGGGTGTTACAGAAGTCTGTGACTCAGAAGCTGGAGAACCAAGAAGCAAAGGATTAGAAGATCAAGTTGCTGCGTCTTTAGAGAATCTTAGAATTTCTGAAGAGCCATCTATCAGAAGATCTTCAAGACTCACTTCTGCTCACTCAAAAGATGTCATTCTTGGAAAGAAAGAATATCCTATCAGAACCAGATCATTCCTTAAGAACAATGTAGAAGGACAATTAGGTATTGTTTCTTTGATCGAGCCAACTTCTGTTGATCAAGCTCTAGAAGATGCAAACTGGATAATTTCCATGCAAGAAGAACTAAATCAGTTTACAAAGAATGATGTATGGGATTTGGTTCCTAGACCAAAAGGATTTAACATCATTGGTACCAAGTGGGTCTTCAGAAACAAGTTGAGCAAAAAAGGAGAAGTTATAAGAAACAAAGCCAGACTGGTTGCTCAGGGCTATAGTCAGCAAGAAAGGATTGACTATACAGAAACCTTTGCACCAGTGGCCAGATTAGAATCTATTGGCTTATTGATTTCTTTTGCCCAGAACATAACGTCACTCTATATCAGATGGATGTTAAGAGTGTCTTCTTAAATGGTTATATAGATGAGGAAGTGTATGTCCACCAACCTCCTGGTTTTGAAGACTCTAAGTCTCCAAAACATGTTTTCAAACTAAATAAATCATTGTATGGATTGAAGCAAGCTCAAGTATTTTTAAGAAGTTTAATTTGTCAAATTTACGTTGATGATATTATCTTTGGAACCTCTAATGCTACACTTGGGAAGGAGTTTGCTAAGTCTATGCAGGATGAGTTCGAGATGAGCATGATGGGAGAACTCAAGTATTTTTTTGGCATTCAAATCAATCAAACTTCCGATGGAACATATGTTCATCAAACGAAGTATGTGAAAGAACTTCTGAAGAAGTTTAATCTTTCTGAAAGCAAAGAAGCCAAAACTCATATGCATCCAACGCGTGTCCTATGTAAGGATGAGGTAAGTAAGAAGGTTGACCAGAAGCTCTACAGATGTATGATTGGATCTCTTCTATATCTTACCGCTTCTAGACCTGACATTCTATTTAGTGTTTGTTTGTGTGCAAGATTCCAATCAGATCATAGAGAATCTCACTTAACAGCTGTTAAGAGAATTCTGAGGTATCTGAAAGGTACTACTAATGTTGGTTTAGTCTACAGAAGATCTGAAGAATACAACTTAGTAGGTTATTGTGATGCTGATTACGCTGGAGATAGAGTTGAAAGGAAAAGTACTTCTGGAAGTTGTCAATTTCTTGGAAGTCACCTCATCTCCTGGTACATGAAGAAGCATGCTACCATTGCCCTCTCAACAACAAAAGCAGAATATGTTGCTGCAGCTGGTTGTAGCACACAGATGATCTGGATGAAGATTCAGTTAGAAGATTATCAGATATATGAGAGTAACATTCCTATCTTTTGTGATAATACTTCTGCTATATGTTTATCTAAGAATCCAATCTTACATTCCAAAGCTAAACATATTGAGATTAAACATCATTTCATTAGGGACTATGTTCAGAAGGGTGTTCTTTCTATAAACTTTGTGGATACAGACCATCAATGGGCTAATATCTTTACAAAACCCCTTGCTAAAGATAGCTTTAAGTTCATTATGAAGAATATCGGTATGGATTTATGCCCAAAATGAGAAGATGAGAAGTTCTGACATATGGATAAGTTGTGAAATGTGTTTGGTTTATCTTCTTATAAGAAGTTCTGATATTGATCAATTAGAAGTTCTGATTCTGTTATTACTAACGTTTCATTATTTAAGTTGATTCAGAATCTCTTTTAAAGCAAAACAACTGTCACCTGTTTTCCGGAAGATGAACACGTGTTCACTCTAATTGGACAAGCATGCGTGCAGTTGATGAGACGCCACCCTAGGTAACTGTGCAAATCATTTCAAATATTACGTTATCTCTCCTAACGTCATTTCTCATTAAATGCATTTGATTTCATGTTTTCTGTAATCATATTCATTCAAACACGTATTGCATTTCATTTCGAATCCGTCTCTATATATACTCATCTCCACATTCATTTCATCTCTTTACATTCTCTCTCTTCATTCATCTCTCTCTCTCTCTCTCTCTCTCTCTCTCTCTCTCTCTCTTTTGTTGTTTTCCTAAACCCTAGTTCTAAACCGAATCTTAGAGAATCTCCATGCTTTCTTCTTCAAGTTCTCAAAGAAGAAAAATGTCGTTTGCTCATCTTGTTCAACACAAATATGGCTACGCTCCATTGAAGACTTGTTCTATTACTACAACTGAACTGGAAGTTCTTTGCGAAACAATGGTAGATTTTGAAAATCTGAGGGAACATGGTTTCAATGCAAATGCTGAAACGATGGAACAAGGTTGGTCGAACTACTTTGAAAGACTGGTTGGACCAGTGTATCCTCTTCTGGTTAAGGATTTCTGGGTTCATGCAACGGTTACTCCAACTGCTATCATCTCCTTCGTGTTAGGGCATGAAGTTGTGGTAGTTGAGAAGATGATAAGGAAGCTCTATAGTCTTGATGATTATGAGGGAATCACTGGTGCTATTCCTGGTAGAGTTGATTGGGAAACAGTTGATAAAGAATTGTCTACTTCTTTTGGTTTTGCATCTCATTAAACTACTTCGTTGAAGTCGTTCTACAGAGTTTGGGCTGAGATTATTCTGGGATCTCTTTATCATAGAAAGCGATCTCTTGCCTCTACTTATGTTAATCAGGATCAGAAGTATGTTCTTTTCTGCATTGGAAAAGGTACCGAGGTTAATATCTCAAGCATTCTATTTCAACATTTGAAGACAAATATTGAAGAATCACGAGATAAAGCACGCAAGAAGTATCCAGATTTCAAGAAGAACCTCACTTCTCTTGCTAGAATGATTTCAGACATTCTGATAGAAAGTGACTTGTTGGATATTCTGAGATCTGTTGGTACGCCCAAGTTCTTTACTGTCATTCAAGGACACATTCTGAATGCTTTTGATTTACAGAGGATGCTTCTGATTGAGAAGGTAACTTCTACTCCAAGAATATTTCCAGATATTCTGACTAGAAGAGTTCCTGTTGAGAGTTTTACTCAATTGTTCAAAGAAGAGATTGACAAATCTTTTAAGCGTTATTTAAAGTCTTGTGTCAAAGCTCAATCTTCTGTTGATCCTGCGTGGATTCGAGGAAGAGTTCTTCCATCTCTGGCTGAGTTGAAGAAGAAAGAATAGAAGAAGAAAGAAAAGATATTAAAGAGAAAAGCTTCAGAAGAAGATGATAAGCAAGCTAAGAAGTAGAAGATTACATATGATCCTCTCAAAGTACAAACTAAAGATTACCGTGAGAAGGGCATTAGGGAATCTTTTCGTGCATATAATGCTGCTCATTCCTCTCAAACTCCATCTGAACCCCATAACTTTTTCTCTATCCCAAATAGTTTCCAACCACCTCCTTCTACCCTTATTCTGAACCCCCAACCACTAAATGCCATTACCCCAACACCTTCTTATATTCCATCCTCATCTACCTTCACCACAAAATCTCCACCCTCTTTAACCCACACTTTACCATCAAGAAAATCCAACCCTTATTCCCTTTTGTACCCTGACTATCGTTTCACCTTTAACCCTCCTGAACCCTCCATTGATATAGATTTTGCTTTGTTTAATCTGAAGTTCAGAAAGAGGATGGAAATTTTGAGAGCTGCTCATGACTCCAAGCTGGATCATGTTGCTACTCGGGGCTTATGGAATAGCTTTAGAAAGGATTTTCAGTTTGATGCTATGAACATCCAGAAGAGATGCTTGGGTGAAGTATCTGGTTCTCTTGGCTGTTTCTTGGAGCTTGATGATGGTAAGTATCACCATCCAATTAGAAACTGGAGATCTCTTGAGGAGAAGATATTTGTTGATGAGCTGGAAGATGAACCATGCCTAACTATGGTCGTATGGAAGCCTTCATATTCTGTTCTGACTGGAGATTTTCAGTCGATATTCAACTGGCTAAGGGAGAATCCCTCAGAGAAAGCACCAAATATGGTGTTTCTAAAAGTTGTTTATCCTTCAGAAGTTGCTTCTCCCATTCCTCCAAAGAATCTGGCTGAGATTCTTAAGGCTCTAGAGAATGAAGATTCTGAGATCCCTACTACAGAATATGCTGAAGATGCTTCTGTGTCAGAAGCTGATGTTGAGAATGAAGATATTGAGAATCATCCTTCTGAGAAAAGTCCTATTCAGGAAAATCAAGAAGATGTTCTCATGTTAAATACTACTGTTGGAAATGCTATTCCTCTAAATGATAGTTGTGAAGCTCCTTCTAGTGAACCTTCAGTTCTAGTGAATGTTATCAAGGCTCTTCAACAGAACCAAGATGCTCTAGCTTATCGTTTGGATAAGCATGAGGAAACACATGAGGATTTCAGAACCTTCATGAAGAAGCAATCTGAAAGCACCTATGAGATTGTTAGCTGGAGATTTAGTTAGGGAAGATTAACCTTCGAAAGCTTGAGTTCGAAGAATGATGGTTACTGAAGACCATCTCTGAGGATTTAAGAATGGCTACTGACGGCCATGTTTCAAGATAAATGTCTAAGTTGGAACGAAAGAGAGGAGTGTTAATACTCGCATAAAAGGCACTTTTTACCAAGACTTAGACAATTCGCGGAAAAGTGCATGAAGTACTGAAGCTTAGTGTATTTCCGCATCAATTTCGAATATAGCTATATTGCCACGTGTCGAAAAGGACTCGATCGGGAAGATTTGAATTGCGACAGATGGCGCCCCCAGGGTTCTCGTGGATAACGTGGCATTAGATTATTGTACGACCGTTAGGGTCGAATTTAGTATAAATAGGAGTCTTAATGATAGGATTTCCTGTGTTCATTTTGTACAAATTACTCACATATCGCTCAAGTATCAAGTGTTAAGAGAAAGAGTTCGCTGAGAAATGTACGTATGACACCATCAATTTGAATACATGTGTATTTAGTTTTATCAAATGTCTTTTAATTTCTTTACTTCTCTTTTCCTGTTTATGTCTTTACTTTCAAAGTCATTTAATTTCCATGTACTTTAATTTCCTTGCAATTTACAATTTCGCAATTTACATGTTCTCTCTTATTACGATTGATGTTTCGAAATTACACTAACTTATGCAATTAGCATTGTATCGAACGATTAACCATTTGAACATAAGTTTCTTGAAATTAAAACAAACAGGTATGAACCAAATCACATCAATAAACCTTTTGTTTGACTATGTCCTAGGATCAATCTAGTCGATTCTGCGAGTAACCAAATCATATTTATTATAGTTTGGAAGACTAGCGGTTGTTTACCGGAAATCACCGTAAACAAATTGGCACGCCCAGTGGGACAGTGTCAAACTAAGTGTTATTAATTGATTGTTTTGTTTTGTCTAGAAATTGTCAAGACCTTGTATGAACCTTAGGAACGGTAAATTAACCAACAGTGCAAAACCAGTTCCTAAACGAAGGTACAACAAGAAAATGGTCGTAACGACCACTGCAGGGGGCGAAGAAAATCCCCCACAAGGATCAGGAACAACAGCGTCAAACGCGGCGAATGTTTCGACATCCACTCAAGGAGCGCAGGCCATACCGATTCCGACAGGATCTGAGCCAGCGGGTAGTTTGCAAACCATGGTCGGAAATACTTCCACAACAACTGGGTCTATCCCCATTTCAGTATCGACTACCGCTCCTCTGTCTGTAAGTGCAAGCGAGATACCACCCGTATCGACGAATGCTGCAAGTCATTTTTCCACTCCAGGGCCTTCATTCACTGTAGATGGTTGGAGACCAAATATGCAATACGGGATGCCATATTCGTATATGGCAGGACTACGAGGAGCAGGACCTACATACACTACAACCAACCCAGCGGCGTTTTCACCGAACGTGGGTTCAGTAGGACGAAGCGCACACAATATTGGTGCGTCGACTCAGATTCCCACTATGACCACGAGTACTCAAGCAGCATTCCGACAAGAAATGGATGCAAGTAACCAGGACATGGTAGGACTCCTTGCTAGAGAATTAGGAACCATCTTCGACCCAATAGTAACAAGCATTACTAGGTCTAGCCAGGATAGCGCAGAAACATACCAAAGGTTATCGTCACAATTGGGACGAATGGCGGATTTTTTGGGAGTCCCACAAGAAAGACGAAGGAATAACCAATCAACCCACCAAGAAGAAGATCCAATTGTCCGACAAATTCGAAATATAGAACCCCCACCAAGGCCAAATCCAATGGGACAGAACCCAATGGTCGAAATGGGAACTCAAATAGAAACAACGGAGACTGGCCAACAGGCTATCCCTCGACAACAGCCTAGAGTAGTTATGGTAGGGAGAGACGAACATCCTGACGCAGTTGTCCATAGAGTCAGGAGAAATGATTTGGCAACAGAAAATAATCTTACTGCCATGACAGAAAGAATAATGGCTAATAACGGTTTAAATACTGGATTTCGACGTCCAAATTATACATCTCCCATACCTGAATACATTATGCAAAGTGAGTTGCCAAGGGGCATTAAGGTGCCCAAATTCACCAAGTTTGCAGGGGATACTAATGAATCAACGGTGGAGCATATAGCCAGATATTTGACGGAGGCAGGAACGTTAGCAGGAAACGAGGATCTAAGGATCAAGTATTTCCCTAGTTCATTAACCAAGAACGCTTTCGTCTGGTTTACTACCCTACCCCCAAATTCCATAGATACATGGACACAACTAGAAAGATTGTTCCACGAACAATTTTACATGGGTCAAACAAAGATAAGTTTGAAAGAATTGGCTAGTATTAAAAGGAAGTTTACAGAGCCTATTGATGATTACCTAAACAGGTTCTGTTTGCTGAAATCGAGATGTTTCACAGTCGTCCCAGAACACGAATTAGTCGAAATAGCCGCTGGTGGTTTAGACTATTCGATTAGAAAGAAATTAGATACCCAATATTTAAGAGACATGGCCCAATTGGCAGATAGGGTTCGACAGGTCGAACGACTGAAAGCAGAGAAGGCTAAAGCAAACAAAAGTTACAAAAAAGAAAGAATATCCTACGTTGAAGTCGAAGACACTGATAGCGAAAACTTTGATGACCCATATGGCATAGAGGAGGTCGAGATAGACCTAGCTGAATTAAAAGAAGCGCCACCTTATGCTTGCAAATTACTTACCCCTGCCAACGGGAAGAATCCAGTAGAAAATGATAAAAGCGATAGATTCCCTAAGAAAACTTATACATTTGATGTCACTAAGTGTGACGAAATATTCGATTTGTTAGTAAAAGATGGCCAAATGATAGTACCTCCTAACTCTAAAATTCCTCCGTTAGAACAACGGAAGAAGCGAGGCTTTTGTAAATATCATGGTTTTTTAGGCCATAAGACCTCACAATGTTTTCTTTTCAGGGATCTAATTCAGAATGCTCTCAAGGATGGTCGTTTGAAGTTCGCTGACAAGGCTAAGAGCCATATGAAGGTCGATACCAACCCCTTGAACATTGCTGATACCAACCTGTGTGAGCCATGTGACATCAACATGGTGGAAGTATCTGAAGTCGAATTTGCTGAACCAGAAACAAGGTCAAAGGGAAAGCAGGCTACTGATAGCCTAAATGATGACGCAGCTTTCAATACTGAAGTTGAAAGGTCCCTCAATCAAGAAATGATCGACAATCCGGAAGGAAAAACTAGTGAGGCCACTGAAGACCTCAGGATGAAACTCCAGCAGATTCAAATTTCTGAAGCCCCTCCAGCAGTTGTCAACATGGTAAATGCCAGACGACCTTTGTCTGAAATCGAAGAGTTAGAGGAATGGTTGGCAAGGCAACAAGGAAATGTGGATATTTCACCAAGGGGGGAAACCTTGAAAGATTACCTTTGGAACTGCCACGAGAAGAATGGAGGTAAAATGCTGATGTGCCCAAGATGTTCTATAATGCTGAATCGAAGAATCCAGGCTAACTTCGAGAGGACTTTGAGAGAGAGATTGGAACAGCCTTGGAGAGGTGGAAACTTACTGCTAAGGATATACCCAAGAATTGCAGAAAGTTTGGTGAGTTTCTTGGTCAGATGCCACAAAGCAAATACGGAAGTGGTGTTATGTCCCAGATGTGGAGCTGTATATGATGAACTCCTAGCACGTTCCCTCGAGAGGAGTTATTTTATCATGAATCGGGAAACCCAAGGTCTCCGTCCTAATTTATATATGTTCGACAATCGAACTACATATAAGAGGCCTGACAGCCCTCACCCTAAAGCACGAAGGGTCACATTCAAAGTCCCTGCAGATACACCTAGGGACAGATGGGTGCAAGCTGGCGCAAGAACCAATAAATGGAGAAGTTGGGAACAAGGAGGAAGAACTGCAATGGCTTATAGGAAGCAATTCCAGACCTCAAATCGAGAGATGCATAGGCTCGAGAATTACAAAGGCAGAAATCCTATGTCCAGATCCCAATGGAGGAGGCACCAGAGAATGAAGAAGGCCCAAAGAGAATACAAGCCAAGGGAGATTGGAGAGTCTAGCAGCAACCAAGTCCAACACAAGGGGACAAAGATGAGCAAACCTCCGGTAGAACGCAGACTCTTCGAAGCTGAAAATATTTTAGAAGAAGAAGAAAAGATGTGGTCCAATTCCTGGAAGGAAGAAGATAGAATGACAAATGATTTCGATTCGGATGGAGTATCATCCCTCAACTTGATATGCAACGTAGTGTCAGTCCTCCCTCACGAGTTTAATCAAGAAACTGAAGTTGAGGAGTATGAAGAGTCTGATGTTGAAGAGATGGAAAAACACAGACCTGTGTGTTACTATGTGTTAAACAACGGAGCAGTTGAGGAGCAGAACGCTTTCTTCGAAAGGCCTGACGAAGGTATGCGAAATCATCTGAAACCACTTTATATAAGGGCTAAGATTGAGAACGTTGGCATTAACAAAGTTCTGGTGGATGGAGGGGCAGCAGTGAATCTAATGCCCCAATACATGTTGAAGAGAATTGGGATGTTCGACACAGATATAAGGCCCCATAACATGGTTTTATCAAACTACGAAGGTAAAATTGGGCAGACTCTGGGAGTTGTTCAAGTAAATTTGACAGTGGGTTCCGTTACCAGACCAACTATGTTCATGGTAATACCAGCAAAAGCAAACTATATCCTCTTGTTAGGAAGAGAGTGGATCCACGGAGTCGCTGCGGTGCCTTCAACTATGCACCAAAGACTAACCATTTGGAGATGTGAATACAAGATTACAATCACAAAGATGTTTTTGATTCATGGCAAACTCAATAAGCATACAAGCAACAGGGTGGAAGCAGAAAACTCAAAGAAAAGCAAGCATTGATCACTCATGTCAGAACAGGTCAACCCATTATGCTTATAGGTTGACTCAACACAAGCAAAACAAGAAGAATGCAGAAAAGCAGCAGTTAGGTCGACCTACCATCAACCCAGGTCGACCTAAAATGGAGAAAAATCCATATACTTCTGCTAGGTCGACTCACACATCATCTAGGTCGACCTAAATTGATGAAATTTACATACCAGCCTGCTAGGTCGACCTACACAACAACTAGGTCGACCTAATCTGAGAAAATGTCCCCAGAATGCATTTGAAGAGGATTCTGGTCGACCTACTCCTTAAACAGGTCGACCTAACTGGGAGCAAAATTCTGCAAGCTCTGCTAGGTCGACCTAAGCACTACAAGAGGTCGACCTAGCTGATCAAGAAGGCCAAAAATTCTGTTTCTCTCATCTCCAACTGTTAAGCTATCATATATATTGTCCAAGGTTCATTATTGAAAGGCACACCAACGACTGAAAGATACACAAAGGCTTCTCATCTTCGTTCTTCGTCATCTCCAACACAATTACACATAATCATTCTTGCGTTGAGGGTTAGTGATCGAGTTCGATAACGTCCATGGAACGGAATTGAAGATTCCTAGTGGGTGAAGATTTGTGGGGTTTTTGGTGAATAAAATCTGCGGGTTTTGTCCTCCAAGATAGATGTTTCTTGGGGGTTTTTATCAAGAGGCTTCATCAAGGATCCGACTGAGTGTGAAGATTGAAGAACAAGGGTTCGAGGGAATTGAAGACACTGCAGAAAGGGATCAAAGTGAAGCTCTTGGATAACCTTGATCTGACTCAAGATTAAGGGGGAAGAAGATTCAAAGGATCGACATAATTGGTTTATGGTTTATCGCTTTGTTATCTTCTTTGTATATACTACTTTCAACATTAATGAAAGATTACCCAATTTCAGTTTGGAATTGGGGGCAGACGTAGTCGTAGCGAGGACGATCGACGAACTGCCTAAACAAATATCGTGTTCTTGTCGCTTTTACTTTTTCATTTACATTCTGTTCATATTTGGTTATAATAGCAAATTGATCAACGATTCGAGTGTTAAGATTGTGAATTAAGAACTTACATAAACATCACAATCCACCACACATTGAATCACCTTCAATTTGATCATTATCACCAAGTGTTTGTATATTTGTTTCTATCACTCTTACTGCATTGCAAACATTGTCCATCATACAAGAAGTTAATCTGATTTTCAATAAGAGCAACGCTTTGATTCTGCAACGTATACTCTTATCACTTACCTCAAGTCTTTGACTGGTTTTAAACACATATATAATCGTTTCGATAGTGGTTCGGAATAGACGCGAGTCGATTCAGAATCACTTCCGCTGAAAAGTCGTTTAACTCTGTAAAACTGTGAACGATCTATTCACCCCCCCTCTAGATCCCAAGGCCAGCGTCTAACAAGTGGCATCAAGAGCTCTGGTTTATTCCGTGCTACGTGAAACACTTATTGGAAAGATGGCTTCCGGACCTAAAGGGGCTCACAATAGAGCTCCAGTTTTCAACGGTGAAAACTATGGCTATTGGAAGGATTATATGTGTGTCCACATCAATGCAATTGATAGGAACATCTGGACAGCTATTGTCAATGGTCCCTTTCAGATCACCATGACAAATGCAGCTGGTGCAGTTGTTCCAAAACCAGAAAATACTTGGGATGCTGAAGATGAAAAGAGATATGCATACGATTGGAAAGCGAGAAACATTCTAATCTCAGCTCTAGGAGTTGATGAATACTATCGCGTTTCCCATTGTAGATCAGCTAAAGCTATGTGGGACACATTGCAAGTTGCCCACGAGGGAACGGATGATGTCAAACTAGCTAGGATCAATACGTTAACTCAAGAGTTCAAACTCTTCCACATGGAAGATGGTGAATCCATCGAAAACATGCAGAAGAGATTCGTTCACCTGAAAAATCGGTTAAATTCTCTTGATAGACCTGTTTCCAATGCAGTTGCTACTAACAAAATCTTAAGATGCTTGAATAGGGAATGGCAACCCAAGGTTACAGCAATAAAGGAAGCAAATGATCTAAACACCTTAGACATTACCACTCTCTTTGGTAAACTAGAGGAACATGAACAACACCTGAAATGCCTTGACATGCATGAGAAAAGGGCAAAGAAAGAAAAGAACATGGAGAAAGAGGTAGAGAAGAAGTCAATAGCTCTAAAAGCTTCAAGCTCCAAGACCTCAAGACAAGAGCCAAAGGATAGTGATACAAGTGATGACGAAGACTCCGATGATGAGGAAATGGGACTGTTTGTGCGAAGATACAACAAATATCTAAAGAAAAATGGAGCAAAACATTCTGACAAAGGCTTGATCAACTATAGAAAGCAATCAAACAAGTTCAAACAAGATGACGACAACAAAGGAAAAATCAAAGGTCTTTGCTTCAATTGTGGGAAAGCCGGTCACTACAAACCGGATTGTCCATACCTTAAGAAAGAAAAGGAGAAGAACCAAAGCAAAGGTCATAACAAATCTAAAAGAGCCTACGTAGCATGGGAAAGTGATTCATCTAGTGAAAGCTCATCAAGCGATGAAGAAGAATCAGCAAACCTATGTTTCATGGCTCATCAACACAAGAAAAAGAAAGCTGTAAGTCATCTTAAACCTGAACTCGTAGATAAGGTATCTCATTCTCAACTAAAACTTGCTTTTGAAGAATTACATAGAGATGCAATTAAAGCTTTCAAACTTTTGGCCTCAAATAAGAAAATATTTTCATATCTTGAATCAAAAGTTGAGAAAACCGAAAAGGATATGGAAGCTTTAAAACAATCTATGCTAGACATTCAAAAGGATAAAGTTGAAATAGATCCTACATCATGGTTTGGTTGTGAGACATGTCACATTTGGCAAAAAGAAGTAAGAGATCTAAAAGCCAAGTTAGACAAGGCTCTACAACCAAAAGTGACTTTTGCGGTTGATCCAAATAAGTTCAAAAGATCGTATACTCCTTTATATAGTAAATACACTTTTGTACCAAAAGTATCAACTAGCAAAACTCCATATTCTCATCATATTAACTGTCATTATTGTTGCAAAAAGGGACATACCATTGAAAAATGCAAATTTAGGAGAATTTTAGTTCCTAAAGGAGTATTTCAATGGTTGCCTAAGTGCAACAATGTCTGTACTCACCATCCAGGACCCAATGAAGATTGGGGACCTTCCACTCTAAATTAATTTTGCAGGAAAAGTGTCTTGACATCGCCGAAAGGTGGTGGTTCCTTGACAGCTGGTGCTCAAGACACATAAAGGAAGACATACCACTCTTGGTATGTCATCTATAAAGACAGATTGAAGAACCATACTTGGCAGAGGAAATGTAGGTGACCTGGCCATCACAAATGTATAAGATACATCACAAATACAGTTAACCCGAAAAACACAAAGGACGCATTACTTGATGTGCAATTGGCAAGTTGCATTGCAAAGAGATTTTAAACCTATTCTTAGCAGAATATTGTTTGGGACCATGTCCCGCATCCGAGAGAACATCAAGTAATCGATACTAGATGAGTTTTTCGCAAAAATCAAGCAAATCAAGCTGTGAAACATTCCATCAAAACAATTCATCATCAAATCTAGGAGTATGGCACACTAACAAGAAGACTCCACACAATGATGACAAAACACCTACATATTGAGAAAGCGGTAACATGTTTATTGTTCACTTCCAAAAATTTTATTGATGCTATAATATGCTATCAATTAACATGCTTATAGTGACTTCATATATGTTTATCTATATATCTCAATTACATATGTGTTTATCATCTCCACTCATAACATATCATAATTAGGGCATACAAGCAAGCAACTAAGCATAAATCCATCATATAGCAACATCTCTAAGTCATTTCAAACATTTTGAAGCAATTTAGGTCGACCTACCTTGTATCTGAGTCGACCTACAGAGGAAAAATTTCAGCAGAAACTAAAATTGTCCAGTTACGTCGACCTACTCACTCTTTAGGTCGACCTAAACTGGTTATTTTTCTCACTACCTCTGTTAGGTCGACCAGCCCTTCATTTAGGTCGACCTACTGGTTCAAAAATTCCCAAAATTGGGTCTGTTAGGTCGACCCGACCCATCCCCATACATAACCATTCTTCATTCTTTCCATCTTCATTCATTCTCACTTCATTGTGTACGGCCAACCCTAATTCCTCAAAGTTAAAAAATGTCAAAATCATCTCTCTCTCACAAATCTTCAACGACCATGCCTCCAAAATCAAGAAAGGGAAAGGAAGTTGCGTCTGGATCATCCTCACAACCGGTAAGTGCTGTAGCCCTTGTTCACCCTGATTGCAGAGATAATTTTGAAAAATGGCAAATGAAAAGGAAGGTAGTGAAGCAATATATCTTTAACCAACATGTTGCTAAGAATATGCATATTCCTGATGTTGTTAGTCTTATTAAGCATCAGAACGTTCACCCCTTTTTGGAATGTGCCACACCGTACTGTGAGAACACTGTTAGGGCCTTCTATGCAGGGTTCACAAGAGAGGAAGGCTGTAATTCTAGGTTTAAGATGGGGTCAAGATCTCATATTGTTGACAAACGAGCATGGATTAGTATCTTTGGTCTTACACTCTTGGGAGACGAAGTTCGTATAGAAGACGGTGACCTTCCGGCCAATTATGATCATGTCGCTTACATGACATCCATTCTCAAAGATCCTGCTGTTCTTGACAAGCAAAATGAATCCATCACAGCCGGTCACCTAAAAAGGGATCCCAGGCTCCTTAACTGGATTATCTCAAGAGTCATTCGACCACGAGCAGGCGGATTTTCCAGAATTGAAAGGAATGAGATTGTGTTAATGTACCTGATTCAAAACAGGACGCGTGTGCACTGGCCACACTTTCTGACTGCCAAATTTCAAGAGATACAACAAAAGACTACTGCTTTATGCTATGGCTCGATCATTCAAACCATAGTAAACCACTTTGGCATGAAACTGGATGGGTTGTCTTATGTGCACATGAAACAGAACCAGGATTTCTCTCAAACAACTTTAACTCTCATGGGATATCATTGGGATCCGAATAAGAAAACCTACTATCTTATACAAAAGGGAACCGGAAGAATTATCTACAACTATGATGATCCTACTGAATTTGGTCATACTGTAGGAAATGAAGAAGAGGGAAATGATCAAGAAATAGCAAATGATGAGGATCAAACCATGGAAGATATAGCTCATGACACGGATTCAAATTGGCAATATGTTCCGTCTCAAGAGGAAGAAATCCCTTGGGGATACACGGCTCCACCTCCACAAGATCAGTCCAACGTTATCTCCATGCTTGAAAATATGCGACTTCAACAACAACAACATTTTGAATCACAACAGTTCCAGTTACAGACTATGCAACAACTTCAACAAGAGAGATATAATGAACAGCAACTTCAATATCAATCACAACAGCTCCAGTTCCAAACCATGCAACAGCTACAACAAGATCGATATGATGAACAACAACTTCAATATCAATCGCTATACGGCTTGATTCAAGACCACAAGAATGATTTTGAAACATTTGCATCCAACTCTGTCCTAAGACAAAATCAGTTTGAAGAAACTGCTCTGAATCGTCATGCAAACATAAGCCAAAGCTTCAACACTCTCAACTTATCTGTGCTGGATCTGTTGGAACAGGTTGAAGAAGATCGACCGCACACGTTTCAGAGAGGAAGAGGAAGAAGGGGCAGGCGCTAGGATGCATTCTTCATCATATCATCATATCACTGCATCTTATCTCATCATAATTATGTTATATTTCTATGTGTTGTCACACTCTTTTGTAGTTTGCTTATATCTCGGATCATTGTTATGTTAAAATGTACTGCTAAACATGTTTGGATCTTATGTATCTTATGGTTTATCTATGTTATTTTATTGTCAACTTCACTGTTTCATCATTTTCATGTCATTTTATCTATGTTTCTCTCGTTGCTCTTCTACTCTCCTGTTTTCTCTTTGTTTTCTCTTTTTGATGTTGTCAAAGGGGGAGATAGATGCTGAGTGCTGAGTGTACGGGGGAGCTTTGTTAAGAGATCGCCTTGTTGAGAGATAGATGCTGAATGTACGGGGGAGCCTTGTTGAGTCTTTATCACTTACTACCAAAGCTTCGACTACTGGTTTGCCATCATCAAAAAGGGGGAGTATGTGAATACAAGATTACAATCACAAAGATGTTTTTGATTCATGGCAAACTCAATAAGCATACAAGCAACAGGGTGGAAGCAGAAAACTCAAAGAAAAGCAAGCATTGATCACTCATGTCAGAACAGGTCAACCCATTATGCTTATAGGTTGACTCAACACAAGCAAAACAAGAAGAATGCAGAAAAGCAGCAGTTAGGTCGACCTACCATTAACCCAGGTCGACCTAAAATGGAGAAAAATCCATATACTTCTGCTAGGTCGACTCACACATCATCTAGGTCGACCTAAATTGATGAAATTTACATACCAGCCTGCTAGGTCGACCTACACAACAACTAGGTTGACCTAATCTGAGAAAATGTCCCCAGAATGCATTTGAAGAGGATTCTGGTCGACCTACTCCTTAAACAGGTCGACCTAACTGGGAGCAAAATTCTGCAAGCTCTGCTAGGTCGACCTAAGCACTACAAGAGGTCGACCTAGCTGATCAAGAAGGCCAAAAATTCTGTTTCTCTCATCTCCAACTGTTAAGCTATCATATATATTGTCCAAGGTTCATTATTGAAAGGCACACCAACGACTGAAAGATACACAAAGGCTTCTCATCTTCGTTCTTCGTCATCTCCAACACAATTACACATAATCATTCTTGCGTTGAGGGTTAGTGATCGAGTTCGATAACGTCCATGGAACGGAATTGAAGATTCCTAGTGGGTGAAGATTTGTGGGGTTTTTGGTGAATAAAATCTGCGGGTTTTGTCCTCCAAGATAGGTGTTTCTTGGGGGTTTTTATCAAGAGGCTTCATCGAGGATCCGGCTGAGTGTGAAGATTGAAGAACAAGGGTTCGAGGGAATTGAAGACACTGCAGAAAGGGATCAAAGTGAAGCTCTTGGATAACCTTGATCTGACTCAAGATTAAGGGGGAAGAAGATTCAAAGGATCGACATAATTGGTTTATGGTTTATCGCTTTGTTATCTTCTTTGTATATACTACTTTCAACATTAATGAAAGATTACCCAATTTCAGTTTGGAATTGGGGGCAGACGTAGTCGTAGCGAGGACGATCGACGAACTGCCTAAACAAATATCGTGTTCTTGTCGCTTTTACTTTTTCATTTACATTCTGTTCATATTTGGTTATAATAGCAAATTGATCAACGATTCGAGTGTTAAGATTGTGAATTAAGAACTTACATAAACATCACAATCCACCACACATTGAATCACCTTCAATTTGATCATTATCACCAAGTGTTTGTATATTTGTTTCTATCACTCTTACTGCATTGCAAACATTGTCCATCATACAAGAAGTTAATCTGATTTTCAATAAGAGCAACGCTTTGATTCTGCAACGTATACTCTTATCACTTACCTCAAGTCTTTGACTGGTTTTAAACACATATATAATCGTTTCGATAGTGGTTCGGAATAGACGCGAGTCGATTCAGAATCACTTCCGCTGAAAAGTCGTTTAACTCCGTAAAACTGTGAACGATCTATTCACCCCCCCTCTAGATCCCAAGGCCAACGTCTAACAGGAGACAAGATGGCATAGTGGAGAACATCGAAGGAGACCAGAGTTATTATATGGCTGAAGTTAATCAAGTCAATAAGACTAGTTTCAATAGGAACTTGGGAAATATAGGGCCTTGTCATGCTGCAGAAGATATATACACCCCAAACAAGAACGCATTGTATTATCTATCGTTGCATCCAAATGGCTTCCAATGGAACAGGGAGATAATGGACGGCCCAGAAGAGGGCACATCAAGAGAGAATTATCCAACGGTACGGCCAACAGGCTGGGACGACGATGTTGATAATGTCTGAGTCCTCCTTCTTCGAGAAGATTTCGGCTTATATAGCCGAGAATAAAAGAAACACGGCTCTCGAAGCCGAGTTATCAGACATAACGCTAGAATCGGTTTCAGAAATCGAAGCGATATCAGATTCAAAGTTACATGCGTCCTCTCAATCCTTTGAAGATCCAGTTCGAATGGCAAACACCACGGAGGAAGAAATTACCCAAAAATTGGATGCAATTTACGACGAAGAGCCTCTGGGATTCGAAAAAGATCCTATGGCTTCAAATATTAAAATGTTAGCCCAAGACCCACTTGAAGAAGTAAATCTCGGGGAAGGAGATCGGAAGAGGATAACGTATGTCAGTGCAAAGCTGGAACCAACTCTAAAATCTAAAGTCATTACGTTGCTGAAAGAAAACAAAGATTGTTTTGCGTGAGATTACGATGAAATGCCTGGTTTGGGACGAGATCTAGTCGAATTAAAATTACCAATCAAAGAAGGGAAAAAGCCTATTAAGCAGACTCCCAGAAGGTTCGCACCTGAAATCCATTCGAAGATTAAAGCAGAGGTAGAAAGACTCTTGCGCTGTAAATTCATCCAGACCACGAGGTATGTTGAATGGATTGCTAATATTGTGCCAGTTATTAAAAAGAATGGTTCTTTAAGAGTATGCATAGATTTTAGAGATTTGAATGCAGCAACACCTAAGGATGAGTATCCTATGCCTGTGTCAGAAATGCTGATAGATTCAGCAGCAGGATACGAGTATCTGAGTATGTTAGACGGATACTCTGGATACAACCAGATTTTCATTGCGGAAGAGGATGTGTCCAAAACAGCTTTTCGCTGCCCAGGGGCAATAGGTACATACGAATGGGTAGTAATGCCTTTCGGCCTAAAAAATGCTGGGGCGACATATCAGAGAGCAATGAATTCTATATTTCATGATTTTATAGAAACATTTATGCAGGTATACATAGATGATATTGTGGTGAAATTTGTATCAGATTCCAATCATCTAGATCATCTGAGCCAATCATTCGAGAGAATGCGAAAACATGGCTTGAAGATGAACCCCCTTAAATGTGCTTTCTTTGTGCAGGCAGGAGACTTCCTAGGGTTTCTGGTCCACAAGAAGGGGATAGAAATCAACCAGAATAAGACGAAAGCCATTATGGAAACAAAACCTCCTTCCACGAAGAAGCAACTCCAGTCTTTATTGGGGAAAATAAACTTTTTGAGAAGGTTCATCTCCAATTTAAGTGGACCCACACAAGCCTTTTCACCATTGCTTCGTCTCAAAGAAGGAAAGTTTGAATGGTTAACTGAACATCAAGAAGCTTTCGAAAAGATTAAGCAATACTTGATGCATCCTCCAATATTGGCTCCTCCGAATGGAAAGAAGCACATGCGCTTGTATATTTCAGCTTCGGATAAAACAATAGGTAGCATGTTAGCTCAGGAGGATGAGAATGGCATCGAAAGAGCCATCTATTATCTAAGTAGAGTACTCAATGATGCAGAGACTAGGTATAGTACAATAGAAAAACTCTGCCTTTGTTTATATTTCTCATGTATTAAACTCAAATATTATATAAAGCCAGTTTATGTTTCGTCCCATTGTGATGTTATTAAACACATGTTATCAAAACCTATATTACACAGTCGAATTGGCAAGTGGGCTTTGGCCCGAACTGAGTACTCATTAACATTTCAACCCCTTAAGGCTATGAAGGGGCAAATTGTGGCAGATTTCATTGTTGATCATGCAGTGGTGGAATGTTCTCAACAATATGTGGAATTGCCACCTTGGAAGTTATACTTTTACGGTTCAACTCACAAAGAAGGAACTGGCGTTGGAATATTGCTAATTTCTCCTGAAGGAATTCCAACAAAGCTTAAGTATAAGATAGAAGGCCCTTTATGTTCAAATAATGAAGCTGAATACGAGGCGTTAATAGCCGGACTTGAAGCTTTGTTAGAATTGGGGGCAACCAGAGTCGAAATTAAAGGAGACTCCGAATTGGTGATTAAACAATTGACGAAAGAGTACAAGTGCATCAAAGAAAATTTGATCATGTACTTTATCATAGTAAATAGGTTGCTTAAAAAATTCGAATATGTGGATCTGAACCAAGTCCCAAGGTTGCAAAATCAGGAAGCAAATGATTTGGCACAACTAGCCTCAGGATACAGGGTGTCGAAAAACAAATTCAAGGAATTAATCCAAGTAAGAGGTAGAGCAATGGCTACGAAACTTTCGCCAAGTGATTTGGAAAACTCGCAAATCGGGTTTCCTAACAAAGAAGAATTTGAAGTTTTGAACATAGACTCGTTGGCAGACACAGACTGGAGAAGTCCAATTGTGAATTATTTGAAGGACCCTTCTTCAGACACTGATAGAAAGGTAAAATATCGTGCCCTATCATACTTTCTGATGGGAAATGAGTTGTTCAAAAAGACTCCTGAGGGAGTATTGCTAAAATGTTTGGGAGAAACGGAAGCTTACTTAGCCCTCTCGAACGTCCATAGCGGAGCATGTGGTGCCCACCAAGCAGGGCACAAAATGAAGTGGCTTTTATTTCGATACGGGATGTATTGGCCTTCCATGTTAAAAGACTGCATAGAGTTCGCCAAAGGGTGTCAAGAATGCCAAGAACATGCAGGTATTCAACATGCTCCCGCAAATGAACTAAGTTCAATAATAAAGCCTTGGCCCTTTAGAGGATGGGCGTTAGACCTAATTGGAGAAATTCATCCCAAATCATCTAGAGGCCAAAGGTATATTTTAGTAGGAATCGACTATTTTACAAAATGGGTCGAAGCTATACCACTTGCGAATGTTGATCAAGAAGCCGTGATCGAGTTTATTCAAAAACATATTATATACAGATTTGGGATCCCGGAAAGTATAACCACAGATCAAGGATCAGTGTTTACTGGACGAAAAATGCAAGACTTCGCTAAGGAGATAGGCTTCAAGTTGTTTACCTCTACACCTTACTATGCTCAGGCAAATGGACAAGTCGAAGCAGCGAACAAAATCATAATTGCTCTCATAAAGAAACATGTAGGGAAAAAACCTAAAAGTTGGCACAAAACTTTGGACCAAGCACTTTGGGCTTGTCGAACATCTCCTAAAGAAACTACGAACACTACACCTTTTCAATTGAAATTCGGACATGATGCGGTGCTCCCAGTTGAAATATACTTGCAGTCAGTCCAGATACAAAGACAAGCAGAAATTCCCCCTAACACGTACTGGGAGATGATGATGAACGAACTCGTTGACTTGGACGAAGATAGACTTCGAGCCTTGGAGATGATAAAGAGACAGAAAGAAAGGGTATCCAGAGCATACAACAAAAGGTTGAAAGGTAAAACGTTTATTAATAATGACCTAGTGTGGAAAGTTATTTTACCTATAGATCGAAAGAACCAAGCTTTGGGGAAATGGTCCCCACACTGGGAAGGTCCTTTTCGAATCTTGAAAGTATTTTCAAATAATGCTTACGAGATAGAAGAATTAGCAGAAGATCGTAGGATCTTAAGGGTAAATGGGAAGTATCTAAAGAGATACAAATCAAGCATGCACGAAGTAAAGATTGCCAAAACGTAGATATTTAAGTAACACTACGTAAGCCAAAATGGTCAAATTTGCGCCAAAATGGCTCTGTGACTAGGAAGCATTTATAAATAAAAACACGGCAAAAGATCTTCATTAATTGAAAAGCGAAGAGTACAAACGACTTTGGTCCATATAGGACATCAAAGATTACAAAAGTGGAGCAGCAAAAAGAAAAAGAACTTAAAAAGGAACTATCCTTTAGTTCACCCTCTGGTCTAAATCTTCCAAAGATAGTGGGTGAAGACCCTCTGCTTCGAACATGTTCATACGACTCGAGTCCCGCATCCTTCGCACCACACCTTTCCTGAGGAACAAATAAGATAAAAACCTCCCAAAAGGAAGGCAGCTGACTGTACCCTCGCGAGAGGAAGTTAAAGCAACAGTTTCCACAAGCCGTCTGAAGATCAACAATGGAAAGTTGATCTTCTCCCCTCGCAAAGCACAGGAGAGGAACTCCAAGTCCTCCACCATAATCTGGTTTTCATCACAGCTTCGTGGATAGAAGTTACCCACTAGAAGTTGATGCCAAATCCTAAGCAGTTTGGCAGTGTAAGGATCATTCTCCATGAGACTTGCCAATAAAACAGAAGTGGTCATGGTGAAACTGTTATCATCAAAGGTTGCTCCAGTGTTACTGCAGCGCAACAAATCAGAGATGGTGGAAGGTGTGATAGATATATCAGCCCCTCGAATGTTAGAAACTATAGTAGTTCTTCCTTCAGGATCAATGCGTAGGTACGCAAACATCCAGAAGTCAGCAAGCATCTTAGGATAGACATTTCCTTCTAGGATTGATAAATAAAAATCCATCTCCTGATTCTAGAAAAGGGCACGAAGGCTGATGTGATGCCTGATGAACTCTTCTGGGCAAGGTTTGAACTCTTTTTTGATGAAAGTTCCAATGTTAGCATAGGTCAGGTTGTTGTTGAGTGCCATGCTAAGAGTTGAAAAAGTTTGAAGTAGAAAAGAGCGCGAGAAGGAAGAAGAGAGTTTTGAAATGAAGGGGTAAAAAGAGTTTGAAGAGAAGAAAGGGACGCTAACCCTTTATATAGACAAGAGAAACGGTAAGGAAACGTTTTTGGTTTTAAATGATTGATTAGACTGCATTTGGTGTTTCAGAGGGAAGTTATGATCACCTCCGTTTCCCGCCCTTGGAAGTTGGAATGTAATCATAAAACTGATGCACGCACGTCTTAAAGAGACGTTTAAGAAGAAATGACGTCATCAAATAATGATAATTACGGCTAAGGGAAGGAGAAACGTCAAGTCTAGGGTTGCGAAGGGTAATCGAGCCACGTGAGGCATTTATTAAGATTACTGTGGCGTTAAAAAAAGGAAATATCGGCAATATTGTGAAGTATGGCCAAACATTTACCATTGATCATTTCAGAGTAAAATGTGAATACATAGAAAGACAAGTTTGCATATATTCTAAAAAGGAACGATTACAAAACAAAGGATCGGTGCTACAAAGAAAAAATACAAAGTTCGAAGACAATTAATTAAAATCCTTGGGAAGGCTATCTTTGATCTTTGAATATTGAGCCTCCCACGAAGACATATTAAGCTCGAGTAATGCTCGTTGCCTCTTTAACTCTTCGATCTCTGGCACCAATTTCTGCGCAGCTTCGAAGTGTTGGATACCCAGCCGTGCTACTTCAGCTATCTTCAGATCATTGGATTGTTTAATAGTTGCTTGGCGAGACTCGGCTTCTTGTATCTTCTCTTCAAGTTTCTTAATCTCTTGCTTCCAAGATTTTATATTTTTCTCACACTCATCATATTCGTCTTGTTTCTTCAGACGCTCCATCCTAAGAGTGTCACCCTTGTTGGTTGCCTCAGTGGCAGCTTTCCATGACGAACTATGAGAGGCCATTTTTGCAGCAAGTTGTTCATTAACCTTGTTCTGTCGAAGAATGTTGGCCTGAAGCTGGTCGAGTAATGAGCCTAGGAGTACAATCACATCTGAAACCTCTTTCGGAACCAGGAGTAAATCCACCTTTTTCAAGAGTTGCTTCAAGCCATGACATTTCATGGAATCCTTGCTTAAGATTTCGACGAGGTTCGTTTCGAAGAATTTTTCCCTTATTTGATGAAGGAGGCTGGAGATATCCTCTTTGTCTCCAGATTTGGTCTGAACAGTGGGAGAAGCTTCATACGTGAGAATTGAAGTACTATCCATGGTCATCATGGTTTTGAGAAAGCTGAGAGGATCAGTTTGTCTAAGTTGCTCCAATTTTGAAGGAGTAGGTATGGGTGGAGTAGTTTCAGGAATAACGACAGTGTTGAAATTTGAGTTTCCACAGGGTTCAGTCTCGACTAACTTGGAGGTTTCCTCTTCGACACCTTGATCAGATACGGTGTCCTCACTCCCAATCGATGGTATCGCTGCATTATCTTCGCCTAGGAATTGACCCTCCTCACCCATACATGTGTCTTTGCGAATAGGAGGAGAATCATCAGTCGAATGGCTTACTTCAATAGGAGATGCAGTATTGATAGTGGCAAGAGGAGTGACATCTTCAAGGACTGGTGAAAGTACATGAGAGATGTGCTGAGAGGCATCTGCAAAATGAGAAAATATGGGTAATTGTAGTGCGAGAGTTGCAGGAGAATTATTTGATTTAAGCAAGAGACTTCTTGGCTCACCTTGGGGATTACCAAGGTCAATTGCAGCATTGAAAGAGTTGAAGTCAGAAGTAGCGGTTCCAATATCATCCTGAAGTCATAAGGTGACGTTAACTTAATCATTCGAAATAAAATTCATAGAAATGATTATGTTGTAAAGACCCGGATACCTTAGCTGCATTAGTGGCTGGACTTGAATTATGGCTTTCCATCACTAGAGCGTTACTAGTGGCTTTCAAAGGTGATTCTTCAGAAGGCGCTTTATCACTCGAAGAAGTAATCTTCGAAGATCCAGGTTTTTTCCCTTTGCCCACAGGAGTGGTAACCTTTTGTCTCTTTTTGGACCCTTGTCTGGTACGAGGGGGAGATTTGTCGTCCCCATCTGAAGCAGCAACTGGAGTAGCAGTTGGTAGAGGCTTTCGCTTCGAAGATGTCGGAGGCTTCGAACTCTGAAGGGAACAAAATACATTAGAAGAGAAAATGAGCGTTATCCGCAAAATGTGCAAAATTGGAATTTGAAGGACGTGTGTACCGTGGGTTTCGCGTCAGTTGTGACAGAGTCACTTTCACTTGGTTTCTTGCTCTTCGAGGCCTCAGAATCTTTCTGCACAGGAATGGTTTTACCCTTTCTCTTGTGAGCAACAGCTGTAACAAAGATGGAAATTATTATCTTAATAAGGGATAGAAAAGTCAATCTAAAATTAACTAGACCCAAACCTTCGGGTATTGGAGTCAAGACACGAACGTGTTTAAGATCTATATGAAGATGCCCTTTGAAAGTATCCAGGGTATGCTTAGTCGGGACCACTCGTTCAGCGCGTTTTTTGGTACTCTCTTGAAGAATTTTGAGAGCATTCCCACACATGAACCAGTCTGGGAAAGGAGGACTTAAAGCCACACCAAAATCAGCACTTGGTAGTGGAGGGAATTTTGGAGGATTAAGTTTAAATGCCACTTCATAACGTAGTTCTGGTCGAACAGACGGGGGCAATTTTAACTTATCCAGTTTTGCAGAAAACTTTTCACGTAAAGTAACAGCAGCTTCGCGAACGGTCCGACTAAGGTCATCAGGCCTGTAGATAGTTTCAAAGAACTTTTGAAAGGCTTGGATTTCTTTAATATGAGTTGAAGTACCTTTGCGGAATTTATCCTGCACAGCAGCAAAAGCTTCAGTTAGTTCTCGAGTAAGGCCTTGGACATCATAGATGTGTGTGGTATAATAATCTCACCACCATTGTTGAAAATCTGGCGTGGTATAGAAAGCAGGTACAAAAGAGATAGGTGCAAGTTTGAAAATATCAGTATATTTGGCTATCTTCGCTTCACATTCCTCTTCGGTTAGGTATAAGGTGCGGAAGCACATGTGGTTCCTTTTGTCATACAAGCACTTGGGTTTCACTTGGACCAAGCCAAACTGTCTTGACACGAGATTTGGCTGATAGCAAACGAGGATATATTGACCTTTGGAAGGTCGAAGGCGATAATAGAATAACCTTGGGATAAGGAAAGCTTCCCAAATAGCCAGAGACTCAGCTTGATGTTCCGGAGATGTTATAGGAAACTCTCGAGTAAACCACTCAGGACCCAGAGTTCTTCGTACAAATGGGGCCATTGAAGAACTGAACTGGTAACGTTTAGCAAACATCATTATATATGCTAAAAAATGTTCACGAAGTGTCCCAGTCTCTTCTTTTGGGGTCAGCAAGGCCAATCGAGTCCCTTCGACAGTTCGATCTTTGATTTCTGGAAGTTCTTCGTTAACGATGCCCCGGAATGGAAGGTGAGCCTCGAAAGTGGCATTAAGCCATAGTTGTAATAACCATAAGGGACCAGCGAAAAGAAGAGATCCTGTTGTGTAAGTCTTTACAAGGTCTACGGCTTCACTAAGGTTTTCGTAAAGAAATCCTAGAATTAATTCGCTCAGGTTCAGTTTCTTTCCATCGTGTAATTGATTAGCCATTCATAGATATCTTTTTGCTACTTGTATGGATCGAGAGCAGAAAACACATCTCGAAAGCCATAGTGCCAGGAAAGCGATATGTTCTACGTCAGAGACTTCAGCATTTGTCTGATCATGGTATTGCTGGATGAAAGCAGTGTAAGTAACTGTGGCTTCATTAAAATTGATGGTATCAACATCCGAGACATTAGGGTAAAAAGTTTCACCAGTTGGTCGAAGCCCTGTGATGGCAGCTACATCGAAAAGGGTTGGAGTAATCATTCCGCATGGGAGATGAAAGGTATTATGAGAAGCATCCCAGAAATGGATGGACGCTACTAACATGGTTTGGTTATACTCTAAACCAGTTTTAGACAACTGAATGAGGTCGTAAATCCCTAATTCTTGCCAGAAAGAGGCCTTTTGTTTCTCTACTTTGTTCAACCAAGAATAGTATAGTTCCGGGTCTTTTGCTAAAGGGATTGACCTAAAAACCCTTACAAAATTGGTTACATAATCTAACCTAATTTTCTCTAAGACTAGGGGAGGCGTAGTCGAAGCTTCTCCTGTAGGGTTAACATCTTCTGAGATGGGATTACCTTTGTCATCTATTTTTATCTTGCTCACCAGAGGCCTAGTTTTATAATACGCAGGAAAGAATTTATCTGATGAACTGTTTTCTCCTGATAATGGGCCCATGAAAGCACAAGTCTTTTCAGAAAGTTCAAAAGGGATAATTACCTGAGAAGCGTAAATAGCGTGTTCTTCCGCAGTATTCGGTTTGGGTATGTATTCCTGATTCCCCAGTTGTGTAGGTGTCTGAAGCTTCAGAATTGGTTGGAGAACATTTGAAGAAGACGCCATTGAAAAATGTTGATTTGAGGAAGAAGTTTGAAGAAAGTGAGCACGTTGTTTTTTGGAGAGAGTTTGAATGGAACTGAAAGGAAAAAAAAGGAAGAGACTAGGTATTTAAAGGTTTAACGGGAACCCTTTCAAACCTTTTGGGTAAAAACTGGAGGACACGCGGCAAGTGTTGATTTAATCCAACGGCGGTCGAACAGTCACCAGCTTTATTCCTAGGATATAGGAGTAATGATCATAAAGTAAGGTCAAAACGTGGAAACGCAACTGTTGAGAAGACGTTTCTGAAAGTGATAAGACGTTTTGGAAGTAGAGTTTTAATTGATTATGACGTCAATTATTAGTCTTGGGAATCTAAGAAAGCAAAACGAAATCCCATCGTGGCAAGAAACGCCTATTTCTTTCATTTATCGAAACAGGCATTTATTGGGGGCAATTTGTTAGCTGGAGATTTCGTTTGGGAAGATTAACCTTCGAAAGCTTGAGTTCGAAGAATGATGGTTACTGAAGACCATCTCTGAGGATTTAGGAATGGCTACTGATGGCCATGTTTCAAGAGAAATGTCTAAGTTGGAACGAAAGAGAGGAGTGTTAATACTCGCATAAAAGGCACTTTTTACCAAGACTTAGACAATTCGCGGAAAAGTGCATGAAGTACTGAAGCTTAGTGTATTTCCGCATCAATTTCGAATATAGCTATATTGCCACGCGTCGAAAAGGACTCGAGCGGGAAGATTTGAATTGCGAAACGGTTTCCATAAACTGCACATCGACAAATGGCGCCCCCATGGTTCTCGTGGATAACGTGGCATTAGATTATTGTACGACTGTTAGGGTCGAATTTAGTATAAATAGGAGTCTTAATGATAGGATTTCGTGTGTTCATTTTGTACAAATTACTCACATATCGCTCAAGTATCAAGTGTTAAGAGAAAGAGTTCGCTGAGAAATGTACGTATGACACCATCAATTTGAATACATGTGTATTTACTTTTATCAAATGTCTTTTAATTTCTTTACTTCTCTTTTCCTGTTTACGTCTTTACTTTCAAAGTCATTTAATTTCCATGTACTTTAATTTCCTTGCAATTTACAATTTCGCAATTTACATGTTCTCTCTTATTACGATTGATGTTTCGAAATTACACTAACTTATGCAATTAGCATTGTATCGAACGATTAACCATTTGAACATAAGTTTCTTGAAATCAAAACAAACAGGTATGAACCAAATCACATCAATAAACCTTTTGTTTGACTATGTCCTTGGATCAATCTAGTCGATCCTGCGAGTAACCAAATCATATTTATTATAGTTTGGAAGACTAGCGGTTGTTTACCGGAAATCACCGTAAACAGAGATTCAAGACCTTCTGGCCAAGATAGTTTCTAAGTTATGCTAGTCATAGTCCTTTGGTCTTAGTTGTTTCTTTTGTTCTTGAATCTGTTTTCTTGCATCTTCTGTATCTTCTGATATGTTTTGATGAATCAATGAAACATTATCTTCTCTCCATATTGTTTTTTTTTCATCTGAATATTTTATATGCTTTTTGATGTTATGACAAAAAGGGGGAGAAAATGTGATAATTGATGTGATTTATATTATCAGTTGCTGGGATTAAGTCTCAACATTTCTAACGCTATTTTGCAAGTTCTATGTCTTTGAGAATATCTTTGTAGGATTGGCATAACAAGATGTTATTGGCATAAGAAGCAAATATATGAAGAACATGTGATTGGCTAGAGATGCAAACACATGAAGAATATGCTATTTCAGAAAGAAGCATGTTCTTGGAAATTGAAGCAAGCTTAGTGCTGTGAAGCTTCAAAGATCAGAAGCAAGAAGGAAGAATGTTCTGATATTCTCGTGGCAGAATATTCTCTAACACATTCTTATCCCTCATATGTTCTAATACACATTCTGTTTAAGAACTTACCAGAGTTTTTGCTCTGATATATGTTCCTTCTTAAAAGAATGTTTCTGATTCATTCATGCTCTGAATGTTGTCGTTTAGTTTGTTCTAAAACATTTCATGATGTAGATATGCTCTATTGATGCTTTGGTACATTCAAGAATGTTCTGATACAATCTAGCATGCAATGATTCAAGAAGAAATTCAAAGCTCTAAAGCTGTCCTGTGGAAGCAAGAAGCAGAAGCTCGGAATGTTCTGAAGATCTAAGCAAATGTGAAAGTCTCGACTGAAATTGAAAATACTCAGGGAAGTCTTTTATTCATAAATTCTTCTAGTATTTATTTCAGGGGGAGATTGTTAATCTCAAGAGGAGACATATTCACTATGTTTATATGCTTATGCTATAACTGTGTGAATGTCTTTAGTCGTCTGAAATTCTGATTGCAAATTCATATCAATTATGTACGTTTTTGTCATCATCAAAAAGGGGGAGATTGTTAGAACAAGATTTGTTTTGATCAATATTCTTAGTTTTGATGATAACAATGTATATGAATTTTGTGTAAGACAATGTGGTACTCTAATCCTATGCATTTTCCATTTCAGGAAATATATAAAGAGTATGCACAAAATCAGCGCAAGAAACACTGACTCAGAAGGTTCAGTATGCAACATCAGAACATGCTCTCGCAAGTCATCAGAAAATGGTCAAGCAGAATCAGAACATAGTCTATGGAAGCATCAGAAGAACTTGAGATTAGAAGTAGAAGCACTGAAGTTCTTATGGTATCACGCTAGAAGCACTTCAAGGTCAGAAGACAAGAGGATGCTCTGCACCAAGCTGTTTGACTCTAATTAATTCAAACGTTGTATCTACAAAGATCAGATCAGAAGCAAGTACAAGATGGAAGGCTACCCTGACTGACAAAAGGAACGTTAGAAGCTATTAAAGGCAAAGTCAATAAAAGCAAGAAAAGCAAGGCTCGAGGTAATTGATAAAAGAGTGAAACATTAAATGCAATGCTGTACGGATCACGCAATGCATTAAATGCTCCCAACGGTCATCTTATCAAACGCCTATAAATTGAAGTTCTGATGAGAAGCTGAATACAACATTCTATGCAAAAAATACATAAATGCTGTCAAATTCAATAGCTCTCAAACTTCATCTTCAACCTCACTTCATTACTGTTGTAATATTTTAGTGAGATTAAGCTTAAACTTAAGAGAAATATCACAGTTGTGATTATAGCTTTTTAAGAAGCATTGTATAACTCTTATAAGAATTTGTTTACATTCATTTGTAAAGAACTAGAGGAGATCAAGTTGTGATCGGATTCTCTTGAAGTCTTAGAAGGTCTCTAAGCATTGTGTTCCTAGAGTGATCAAGTTGTGATCAGAATACTCTAGAAGACTTAGAAGGTATCTAAGTGGAAAACTGTTGTAATCAAGGTTGATTAGTGGATTAAATTCTTAGGTGAGGTAAATCACTCTAAGGGGGTGGACTGGAGTTGTTTCGTTAACAACGAACCAGGATAAAATTCATTGTGCAATTGTTTTTATCTTAAGAGTTTTTAAAGTACACTTATTCAACCCCCCCCCCCCCCCTTTTCTAAGTGTTTTTCTATCCTTCATAGAAGACTTAGAAGTTTCTAAGTGCTTATTTCCTAGAGTGATCAAGGTGTGATTAGAATACTCAAGAAGACTTAGAGTGTTTCTAAGTGGATAACCATTGTAATCAAGTTTGATTAGTGGATTAAATCCTTAGTTGAGGTAATTCACTATAAGGGGGTGGACTGGAATAGTTTCGTTAACAACGAACCAGGATAAAAATATTGTGTATATATATATCATTTATATGTATATATATATATATATATATATATATATATATATATATATATATATAAGAATGTCTTTTTTATATGAGAATGTGAAAATGAATCGGAACCATTAGATTTTAAAATAAATGGTGGAGATTATGTGTGAAACTTTTTTTCTCTCTCCTACGTCTTTTATTTTAATAATGGAGGAGAGATAAAAAAATATTTTCACATAATCTCCACAATTTATTTTAAATCTAATGGTTGTTGAATCATGACCATGCGTTCCTTATCTAATGTACTCCTTAGTCAACTCATGATCTCTTCCCTCGGTTTGGCATACTTAGGATTAACATTCAATGGTGAATTAATTAGGACCCATATAAAATCTAAATAAAATATTAAAAATAAATGATTTTATTTAATTATTTTTATAGCTTAATTAATTATATTAGCCCTTACAAATTTTGAATAAATAATTAGAATATTCTGATTAAATCTCATGGTTAAATAATTTATAAATACTTTAATTCTTATCATTTATTAAATAAAAATAATAATTAGAGTAAATTTGATAAATATATTTATAATAACTAAGTAAATAATGTATTTTATAAAAGTTTATATAAGTAATATACCTGATGATTAATAACGCATAATGAATCTTTTATATAATTGAGTGAATGGTATATTAAACCTGTTTTATCATCTCTAATTCCATTTTAAATATACTTACTAACCTTAAGCCTTTTTCTTATTCACACTAATTTGGCTCCAATATTATTTTTAAAAAAAATAGGATAGTAAATTTATTTTAAAATCAATCATGAGCTACGTCTACGACTACACCATTCCAAACTCAAACAAATTCAAAGGATATTTTTTAAAATACTTATACAATCCATAAAAACACCTTAAACGATCAAAAAACGTGAACTACGATACTCTGACTTCCTCATTGAACTAGAGGATACGTAGGCATAGGGTTTTGAAACCCTAGCGAGTATAACCATAAATAATACTAAATTTGATTTAATTCTCTAAACATTATTTTTTGATATGGGTAAATGTACGTTTACCGTGTCTCAAGTTTAAATCCATAAAAACCTAAATCTAAAAGGGGTCCCCTTGAATGCAAGGGAGACAAAGGGTGCCTAACACATTCCCTCCGTTTAACCGACTCGCGAAATTAGAATTCTAAAATTAGTAATCCGTTTAACTCTCTTCCTTTAGGATAAAAATAAATGGTGGCGACTCTTTTCCTTAAAATTTAAAAGCCAATTGCTATTGTTGGGGACTCTACTGGGGACTTTTCTTAAACTTAGAGTCGACCCTACTTTTGAGTTTAGGTTTTTTTTTGGGTCTTTACATTTTTTTTAATATTATATTGTTCGTTCTAATATTATTTATTTTATTTGTTTTATTTTATTTTGATTTATTATTATTGTTATGGGATGGCTATTGTAATGAGAAATATGAAAGTAACCTAGAAACGAAATGTCAATTAGCCGCGAGGGCTAAACTTTCCCCAAGCATTGTTACGATCCAAAGGGAAAATTATCCATCGCCTACAAATCAGCAAGTTGTTATAACTGCTCAACTATATAAAAGGGAGACGCGTCATATTTCAAGTACTTTTGAATTCAAATTTCATTTACTTATTTTACATTTATATTTTTTTTAATAAGTAATGGAATTAAAAGTGGAGTATAAGAGGTACTCCAAACCGAGAACTAGGCGGAAAACTTCTACATCTCAAGGCAATTGAGATGTAGAATATTCCAAATATGAAAATTACAATTGTCCACTACATTATAGTAATATCGAATCCACATCCAAGAGTTAGAAATAATCACCGACATACACTCGGTAAAACTATAAATGTCGCTTCTAAAAATGATAGCGTTGCACCTATTCCAAATGTTCCAAATCGTATCCAACCACACCACCGCTATGATACACCTCTTGGTTTTCCTTTTCACCTTCTCATTAATACCAAAAAAATCTACAAACTCCTCCATAGTTGAAGAGTCTACCAGTCCAATCTAATAAAAAACTTTCCTCCATAAAAGAGAAAGAACCTTGCACCCCCCTAGGAGGTGGTGGGCAGATTCCTCCTCCGAAGCGCAAAACACACAGAAATAATCGCTACCAACCAACTCAGTTCCTCTCTCTTTTAAAAGATCATTCGTTGCTAATCTGTTGTGGAGAATCCTTATGTTTCCTTTATCATTTCAGTGTACATGAATTAATCCTTCATTAAAATTGTTGTGAATTCAATGCCAAGAACAAAGTATAAACCAAGGAAGAATAAAGGACAAGGAAGAAGAGGAACACAATAATTGGTTATAACTGCTATTCTTATTCTTTTACTTTATCTTAGAACAAGATTACAAGTTTACAAGAATAACAAATAACCTCTCTCACCCTAAATTAGGATTTGCAGCTTAGCAATGATGAGAGACTAGTATGCTATTTATAATAAAACCTAACATACTAACTAATGGGCTTTTTCCACAAGGCCCATTACACAAGCCAACTTAATAAACAAGCTAACTTAACAAATTAAGGTTTAAACACTAAAACCTAATTTAACATGCTAACAACCCTAGCATCTTCGACACAAGCATGTGAACAACTTTCGACTTCATGCTTAACCCTGTCGAACCAAGAAGCTACCCTTCGGTCATACTAGAGTTCGATCTAATATCTCACAAATCTCCACCTTGGATCTAACTCTACAACATCAAGGGAACAAACTAGCTTTCTTCATGCAGCTTTAGCAACTGCATACAGTGGAAAAACTTGCAACTCGGTAATGTCTTGGTGATCATATCAGCAGCATTCTCTTCAGTCGAAACCTTCAGCACTTGGACTTCTCCACGCTCGATTACTCCTCTGACGAAATGCAGCCTCACATCAATGTGCTTAGTTCGCTCATGATAGGCTGAATTCTTTGACAGGTGTATTGCACTTTGACTATCACATTTAACAGTGATACCTCGACCTTGAAGTTTTAGCTCCTTCGCAAAACCTTCAAGCCACAATGCTTCTTTCACAGCTTCAGTTAATGCAATATACTCCGCTTCAGTGGTTGATAGAGCAACAACTTTCTGAAGTGTTGCTTTCCAACTAATTGTTGTGCCAAACATAGTGAAAACATATCCAGAAATAGATTTCCTGGAATCCATACAACCTGCATAATCAGAGTCGACATATCCTTCGATTACTGCTTTACTATATTCACCTAAGGCTCCACCATAAATTAGGACTCTATTCAGAGACCCATTTATGTACCTTAAAATCCACTTCAATGCTTGCCAGTGAGCCTTTCCAGGATTCGCCATGTACCTGCTTACAAGACTTACTGCGTATGCTATGTCGGGTCTAGTACAAACCATAGCATACATCAAAGAACCGACTATATTAGCATACGGGATGCTATTCATATAGGCTCTTTCGACATCAGTACTGGGACACTGATCAATACTCAGCTTGAATTGAGGGTTTGTAGGAGTCACAACTGGCTTCGAATTCGACATACCAAACTTTTCGAGAATCTTTCGTAGATATGCCTCTTGAGATAGGCATAACTTCGACTTCTTTCTATCTCTTCGAATGTCAATTCCAAGAATTCTGGAAGCAGCTACCAGATCCTTCATATCGAACTCCTTATTGAGTTCAGCCTTCACCCTCATCACATCTTCAACATTGTTGCTTGCTATGAGAATATCATCCACATAAAGCAACAAAATAACAAATGAATTACCAGGTCGAAATCTGAAGTAAACATAGTGGTCGAACTGACTTCTAATGAAACTTATGCGTGCCATGAACTTGTCGAATCTCCTATTCCACTGTCGAGGAGATTGTTTCAGCCCATACAAGGATCTCTTTAACTTGCACACATAATCTTCCTTCCCCTTTTCGACATACCCTTCAGGTTGCCTCATCAGGATCGTTTCATCTAGATCACCATACAAGAACGCAGTTTTCACATCCATCTGTTCCAGTTCAAGATCGAACTGTGCCACCATGGCAAGTAACATTCGAATGGACCTATGCTTCACAACAGGAGAAAACACATCATTGAAGTCGACACCTTCTTTCTGAGTGAAACCCCTTGCGACTAACCTTGCCTTATGTGGACCTCCGATTTTTTAATCCCGGGCCATACCTCTGATCTGTAGAGATACGTGAACTGACTCTTTTTTATCGCTTAATGCTTTCGCATTTTGAAAATTCACAGAGTCGCCACCGACCTTTTATTTTATCCAATTAAGGAAAGGTTTATAAAAGAAACAGAAAAAAGACCTTTAAGAAATTCTGGGTAAGGGGGTAGGTTATACAAAGGGAAGGTGTTAGCACCCTTTGTATCCATGGTTATCCATGGGCTCTTAAGTTTGGTTAGCTCACTTGTTTTTCGATCACTTTTCAATTGCTCTGAAATTGCTCATATGTGGTTTCAAATACCTTTGTAATTTGAATTTTGTAATGATCCGTGTGTGGATGTATACAAAATGCTTTGTTTATCTTTCGAAAGATGTTTTGAAAGAACGTTAACTTTGTAATAATCCGTGTTTGGATGTATACAAAGTATTGTCTTTTTTGAAAGTTTTGTTTTGAAAAACAACAGTGTATGAGAATTTTGTTTGTTTTGATTTGAGCAAGCAAACTAGGAGGTCTACCCTGAGTTGTAAGGTCTTTATCCTATTTCCTTTAAAAATCTATCCTTTCACCGGATATAAACGCAAGGTTCGATTTTGTACTCAAAACAATGGAATTTTGACTTTGATTTTGAAAAGAATGAGAAGGGATTACCTTAATAGGTGCAAGTGTGATTGTGTTTGTATTCAGATATTTTATCTTTGAAGTTAGTGATCTAACGGTTCAATTTTATCTTTGACATACACGCAGTTTATATTTGCTGGAAATTAAAATGCGGAAATGTAAAGTGCGGAAAGTAAATCTACGCTATTACATCGATTGTGCAGGAAATGTAAACTAGCCTATTCACATGAATTTGACATCCTATACATTTATCTAGGAATTTAAATTGCAAGAAAAATAAAAGGCATGTTTTTGGATTTTTTATGATTGGTTTTAATTATAATTAATGCATGACTAATTAAATTAAAATGAAGAAAAAAGATAAAAATAGATTTAAACCTAGAAATTAAGTTTAAAACATGTACAAAATATTTGTCAATTAATTTTAAGAACAAAACTAATTTTTTTGGAATTTTTGGAATTGATTTGAAATTGATTTAAGTTAATTAAAACATAATTATGCAAATAATTATACAAATAACTAAAACTTAAAGATAAAATTATTCAAAATATGTACAAAATTAGTTTATAATATGTAAACAATATTTAACATAAAGAACAATTTTTTTTATGATTTTTTGATTGGTTAGAATAATTAAAAAGCAAATATATAAATATATACTAATTAATTATACAAAATATTGAAATTTTGAAGAAAAATAAAATATTTTTATCTCAGAAAATAATATATTATTTTAGAAGTCTAAAAATATTTTTTGTGTATTTTTTGGATTTTTAAAACTATTTTTAATTAATTTAACAAAGAAATTAAAATAAAAATAAGAAATAAAAGGATACTGATCAGATGTGGAAATTAAATGAGGGAGTATGATGCGCATGCGTGTTCTGAGGCGTTGGATGAGCTGTTAAGCAAGATCAGATGGTCCAGACTTTGAGGCACATGGTACACGTTACACCTGCAAAACACTTGATTAGAGATAAATTTAAAAAACACGCGCGCGCTTCTGAACCAATAGGAGGAAGACACGTCTTCGTCTTCAACCTTCAGACAAGGCCTTTAACAGCGCTTTTGTAAAAAAGCGCTATAGTAAGTGAACCCTAATTCTGCAAAATAACGAATAGGGGTAAACAAGCAAATAAATTTGGCGCGATGGTACCATTCAACTCGTCTTGTTCCACTGAATTTAACCATGTCTTTAATTTGCTTTAATTTTGGCCCTATTGAAGAACCCTAATTTTGAGCTAAGAAAACCCTAAAATGGTATATGCTATAAACAGCCATTAAAATCCAATTGAAGCTCCAGAAACGACCAGAGCTTCAAACCAAACATAATTATGCATCTACATCTTGTTAAATATGCGTGAGTTATGAGATATAAGTTGGTTTTAGTTTGAACAAACCGTGGCCTAGGTAGCTCGATTTATGAGGTTTCAAGACTTGGAAATGATTGAGATATGTTCAGTAATGCTTGAGGAAGGTGTTTGAATATTTATTTTGTATTGAAATGGACTGAAACTTAAAATTCGAATTCCAAGTTTCTTTGAAAATTACAAGTTGTTACAAGAGTGCTCTATGCTTATGAATGCTTCTGAATTCGTCCTCCTTTTGTTACTGAAGTATGATAGTCTATATATAAGCATTGAGTGCTTAGAATTGAAGCTAAGAAGCATCTTAGTTGCCTTTGTGGAATTCTTGCATTTTTTATATTAAAAAGCTTTGAATTATTGACCAAGTCTTCTTGCCTTCAATGCACCTGCCTTGCTCTTCAATTCTCTGCAGAAAGATGAAGATTCCTTGGGTGAGTCATGCTTGGAAGTTAAGCTACCATTTATCCATCCATTTTCCTTTTAATTTTAATCTTAAAATAAGATAAAATCAAGCAAAAAATGAATAAAAATGGTGTGGGCTTAGTCTTGAGCGTGGGAGGCCCATAACATCATGGAAATGATGTTTGAATGCTGAAAACTTGGCCCCATTTGGAAAAAATACATTTTTGAGCAATGTTGATTTTATGTATTTTCCCAAAATTTAGCAAACTTCAACAAGGTGTAAATCCCTCAATTTTTGTCATATGAAGGAGATCTTGCACTTTTTGGAAACCTCAAAGAGTCCTCTAACCAATGTCTTTGGTCTCATGTCAAAATGATTTTTGAAGCTCCTTGTGTGTCCTTTTGAAAAAAGTGTCTTTTGTTGACTTTTAAAATGACCTGTAATGTCTTTGATCATATTTTTCAAATGGTGAATCCAATGACCATGGGATCAATGGCATTTGAAAGATAATTGAATTTCCTTCAAAACAAGCTTTGGTTTGAATATTTTGGATGAAGGATGAGAGAGTTATGATCAGTCAAAGTTGAGTTGACTTTTCAGGCAAAAACCCTAATTTTGAATCTTAGGGTTTTGTTGATTTTTGATCTTTCCTTGATGAATTATGATCATCCAATGATCAAATGATGAATCCTTTGACAAAATATGGACTTTGACAAAAAATTTCATTTTTGACTGTCTGTTGACTTTTTTGGTCAAACGGGTCGTCTGTTGACTGTTTGAGCTGCTGACGGTGCGTCTGAGTGAATTGAAGTTTGAAAATTTGTATGATGGTACTTTGAGATATATGGATGTGTATGAAATCCATTTGAGCTCTCAAAAACTTGTTGCCCCTGTAAAAACAAGAAAAACCCTGATTAGGGACTATTTGTGTAGGAGACAGTTAAGCGTACCTGATTTTTGTGCAGTGTTGAGTCTCTGCTAATCGCGTGATATTCAGAAGACTTCTAGAACAAAAATCTTGGAATTTTGAATTGTGAAAGATTGATTTGATTGATGGTACAAAACACTGAGAATTGTACTGCCAGCAGTTTGGCTGTCAACTGACTGTTCAGATATTGACGTAGCAGTTAGAGTGAAAAATCAACAGTCAAAGTTAATTTTCTTTTTTGTTGTTTATGTTTTTGTTTTATGTGAAAAATGAAAGTTTATTTACATGACTTGTTAGAAAAACACAGACATAATAAATAACTAATATTTACTGTATGCGGGCAAAATTACCGATAATAACCCTGAAAATCATTTAATGCACAGAAATAGGAATATTTGACTGGCAGAAAACACATATTATCTTAGTAATTAAGCAATATTATGACAGATAGTACAACATTTAATACTGACAGTACAAATATTACATACTATATTGAACAGTACGACGAATAAACGGTACATTTAAGAAATAAGAAATACGGCAAATCTTAAGAATGACGATTGATGACCCATGCTATGAACAATAACATGTAGATGATTGGGAGTGCAACCATTGCAGGTCCACACTCTTCAGGACTATGCAGGCAGAAGAAAGTCATGATCACCGTAGCAATGGTGATGACTGTAAGAGACAGTGTCTCTATCCACTTTGCCATTCTTGTCAGGGAAGAAGAGAAAATAGATATGAGGTAGGAATTTGAGAGATGAATTAGAGTTTGATGTGAGATTTTATGGAAAAAATGAGGGGTATTTATAGAATGGAAAGAAGATAGAGACGTTGGGGAATGATGTGATTCCGTACAAAAGGAAAATTTGAGTGGAAGTAAGATTTGAAAGAAAGTGGAGATAGTGTTGGGAAAAAGAGAGATTTGATTTTGAAAAAGAGATTTTGAAAATATTTTTTGAAAATAATGGAATATAGTACAAGAATTAGTGGGAAACAAAAGATAATAATAATCTACTTGTTACCAGTACAGTCTGAGTTTCCTGATTCTGCGCCTGCAAAAAGATTTAACTCTGTACCAATTGTGTCAGTACCATTTATCTGTAAATAAATAAACAGCATGTGTGAAGTGATAAACAGTATTTGGCGTTTGCGTAAGAATAAATTCAGCTGCAAGCTAAATTACTGTATAAGAAAAATTCTAAAAACTAAGTATTTCATATGTCAGGATATTTGTTGAAATAATCCATAATTATATGAGACTCTTAATTTTTCAGATTGGAGTTTTCTTGAAAAAAGATGTGGGCAAATTTTGGGGTATAACAGTTGCCCCTATTCAATCTTCTTAAACCTGAAGAGATTGTCTGAAATCTGAAGGTAGAAGATGATTGAATATTTAGATGCCCTGAAAATTTGCACTTACTTTGATCAGAAGAGATGTTGGAAGTTGCATTTGAATGTCGTCTGTGAAATGTTGTTGGCAGACTGAAACATTATCTGAGATGGGCTTTCAGATGCCACCTGGTAAATGTGTTGATGGTTTGTTCATCAGAATGAATCCATTGATTATATCTTGATGAAGGATTTGAAAGTCTTTGTGTTGACTGTTTCGGAACCGTCCAAGGTTACCGCTTTAAGTCTTGGAAGATAATCGTTACGGAACTTGTCCAAAGTTTTTCCGATTTAGATTTTGGAAGTTGATCATTGTGGAACCGTCTGAGGTATCGCTTTAGATCTGCAATGTTAAATCGTTCTAGAACCGTCTGAGGTATCGCTTTAGATCTGCAACGTTAGATCGTTTTGGAACCGTCTGAGGTATCGCTTTAGATCTGCAATGTTAGATCGTTTTGGAACCGTCTGAGGTATCGCTTTAGATCTGCAATGTTAGATCGTTCTGGAACCGTCTGAGGTATCGCTTTAAATCTGTGATGCTAGATCGTTCTGGAACCGTCTGAGGTATCGCTTTAGATCTGCAATGTTAGATCGTTCTGGAACCGTCTGAGGTATCGCTTTAGATCTTTGATGCTAGATCGTTCTGGAACCGTCTGAGGTATCGCTTTAGATCTGTGATGCTAGATCGTTCTGGAACCGTCTGAGGTATCGACTTTGATCTGTGATGCTAGATCGTTTTGGAACCGTCTGAGGTATCGCTTTAGATCTGCAATGTTAGATCGTTCTGGAACCGTCTGAGGTATCGCTTTAGATCTTTGATGCTAGATCGTTCTGGAACCGTCTGAGGTATCGCTTTAGATATGTGATGCTAGATCGTTCTGGAACCGTCTGAGGTATCGACTTTGATCTGTGATGCTAGATCGTTCTGGAACCGTCTGAGGTATCGCTTTAGATCTGTGATGTCTTTTTTTGAGTTGGTAAGTGATCAGAATGAATCTTCGGCTTGATTATATCTGAGAGAACCGTTCATGGAATTCAGGTGAACACTGCATGTGATTGAGAACATCTTTGTTGGAGATATCCGTCTACCTGAAAAATCAAGTTAGTGATATGCAATGTTTATGATGCATGTAAATGTGAGATATTCCCGGAGAAATATGCATGTGATGTTGTGTATGAATATGCGCATGATGCATGATGTATGATGTATGATGTATGAATATGATGTATGAATGTGAATATGTGAATGTGAATATGAATGTGTGAATGTGAATATGAATGTTTGAATATGATGCATGTCAAGCTTCTAGTTGGAAAAATAAATTCCCACTAGTCATCTGGACATGAATGTATTGTGATCGTTGATGATCTTTTGTCTTGTTTGAGTACCCTCGGCTGGGGAAATTCTTTGAGAACCCTGGTACTCTGTTGAAGGATCTTTGAATATCTCTTGAGAATGAAAGGTAGCTGGAAGTTCTGATGCCCTTTCAAATGGGAATGAGGAAGATGCATAATCCTCCGATGCACTATCTGACCAAGTCCGGGCGCGGGGATCACACCTTCTGAAGATAGTAATCTGGAACAACCCTGCTGGGGAATAAGACTTCTTTTGAAGAGAAAATCTTTTTGAGGAATTTGCTGAGAAATGCGTTTCTCTTGGGGATTTTCTTCTGATGGGATGATGTCCAGATAATTGGGACATTTCCTGAATGCTATTCCTGTTTTTCCTGGTAAACATCAATCATATTCAAATGCACATGTTCATTCAAAATTATCATGGGGACGTTTACGTATTCAAAACAGAAAAAGTGAAAATAATGATTTTTGAGCCTAAGCTGCATTGATTTTTGAAAAAGAGCCATGATAGGCTGGTTAGCACAGGGAGACAACAATCCTAGAAGTAGGAAACCGTCAGAAAGTTTTGGAAAATATTTATAAAGATAAATAGCTATGTGAAAATGATCCAGTCAAGTTTCAATTCTGCTATTGCCAATCTGTCTTCGAGCATCTCATCCCTCACTTGTTGGAAGAAAGTGATTGGACTGATCGGTGTCTTTGAGGTGTTGAATCTTGATGGTGAGTAGGCAGCTGAACAGAACACAGTTGTATGCTTCATTCCCTAACTTTTGCCTAGGCTGCCCTTTCAGGTTTTCAGCCTACCGGGATAGTATTTGTTTAGTCTCTAATTTTTGCCTGGACCGCCCTTTCGGGTTTTCAATCCACCGAGACGCTCATTTTTTTTTTGCCTAAGTTGCCCTTTCAGGTTTTCAACTTAGCGAGCTGTTTTTTTTTCTTTTTAAGAGAAGTATTTTTTTACTATGTCAGCATTCACAGGGTGTGGGAAATCCTCGCCATCCATGGTGGTAAGCAACATGGCGCCGCCGGAGAATATTTTCTTGATTATGAATGGTCCCTCGTAGGTGGGAGTCCATTTGCCTCTGGGATCACCTTGTGGTAAGATGATGCGTTTGACAACCAAGCCACCAGTTTGGTATGCTTGACTTTTGACTTTTTTGTTGAAGGCTTTGATCATACGCTTTTGGTATAGCTGACCATGACAAATAGCTGCGAGCCTTTTCTCATCAATCAAGTTTATCTGGTCCAGCCGTGTTTGAATCCAATCGTCTTCGTCTAGATTGGCTTCTTTCATAATCCTTAGGGAAGGAATCTGAATTTCAATTGGAAGAACTGCCTCCATACCATAGACTAAGGAAAATGGAGTTGCCCCTGTTGAAGTACGCGCAGATGTGCGATAACCATGAAGAGCAAAAGGCAACATCTCATGCCAGTCTTTGTAGGTTACTGTCATTTTTTGTATGATTTTCTTGATGTTCTTGTTGGCAGCTTCTACCGCGCCGTTCATCTTTGGTCGATATGGAGAAGAATTATGATGTTTGATCTTGAACTGTGTGCAAAGTTTAGTAATCATTCTGTTGTTTAGATTTGTGCCATTGTCCGTGATAATCCGTTCAGGGATGCCGTACCGACAAATGAGATTGTATTTGATGAACCGGGCCACCACATTCTTGGTAACAGAAGCAAATGAAGCTGCTTCTACCCACTTTGTGAAGTAGTCGATAGCGACCAGGATAAAGCGATGTCCGTTGGAGGCAGTAGGTTTGATTTCTCCAATCATATCAATACCCCACATTGCAAAAGGCCAAGGAGCCGTCAGGACGCTTAATGGAACTGGAGGTACATGTACTTTGTCAGCGTATATCTGGCATTTGTGACATGTTCAGGAGTGATGATGGTAGTCTGTTTCCATGGTAGACCAGTAATAACCTGCTATCAGGATCTTTTTAGCCATTGTATGTCCACTGGAATGAGTACCGAAGGTACCATTGTGTATTTCTTCCATGATCTGTTCCGCTTCCTTCTTGTTTACACAGCGAAGTAAAGTCGAGTCATGGTTGCGCTTGTATAGGGTTCCATTGCCTAGAAAGAATTTGGCAGCAAATCTCCTTAGAAACTTTCTGTCGTTAATGGATGCCCCTTCAGGGTACTCGTGAGCTTCGAGATATCTTTTTACTTCATGGAACCATGGTTTTTCCTCGGTTCCTTCGGTATTGATCTCATTGCAATAGGATGGTTCATCTTGCCTGTAAATGGTGATCATAGGCGCCTCGTTGTCCCACCTGACTTTGAACATGGATGACATGGTAGCTAAAGCATCAGCTAGTTGATTTTCCTCGCGTGGGATGTGTTCGAAAGTGATTTCTTCGAAGTAAAGAATCAAACTCAGCACATATTCTTTGTAAGGAATTAGATTTGGGTGCTTTGTGTCCCATTCCCCTTTGACTTGGTAGATTATCAAAGCCGAGTCTCCGTAGACTTCCAGGAATTTGATTCTTAGATCGATTGCAGCTTTGAGACCCAGAATACATGCTTCGTATTCGGCTATATTGTTAGTGCAATTGAAGCATAATCTGGCAGTGAACGGTGTGTAACTTCCTGCGGGGGAAATGATCACAGCTCCGATGCCATTGCCAAGTGCATTAGAAGCTCCGTCAAAAACCATAGTCCACCAGGATCCTGGCTCGGGTCCTTCTTCCGGTCCTGATTGTTTGTAGTCATTGACTAGCATAATGTCTTCGTCTGGGAAGTCAAAGTTCAATGCTTGATAATCATCCACTGCTTGATGAGCCAGATGATCAGCTACCACACTTCCTTTGATTGCTTTTTGTGAAGTGTATTGAATGTCATATTCTGTTAAGATCATTTGCCATCTTGCTATTCTTCCAGAGAGAGCAGGTTTTTCAAACACGTATTTGATGGGATCCATCTTGGAGATTAGGAAAGTAGTGTGATTTAGCATGTACTGTCTTAGTCGGCGAGCTGCCCAAGCTAAGGCACAACAAGTTTTTTCGAGTAGTGAGTATCTTGTTTCACAATCGGTAAACTTTTTTCTAAGATAGTAGATTGCATGCTCCTTTCGGCCGGATTCGTCATGTTGTCCTAGTACACACCCCATTGAGTCTTCTAACACAGTTAGGTACATTATCAGAGGTCTGCCTTCCACAGGTGGCAACAAGATTGGAGGTTTTTGGAGATATTCTTTGATTTTGTCAAAGGCTAACTGGCATTTGTCATTCCACCTTTCCACTTGATCTTTCTTCAACAGTTTGAAGATCGGCACACAAGTAGTAGTCATGTGGGCAATGAATCGGGCGATATAATTTAGACGTCCCAAGAATCCTCTGACTTGTTTCTCGGTACGAGGTATAGGCATTTCTTGAATGGCTTTAACCTTGGCGGGATCAACCTCAATACCTTTGCTGCTGACGATGAAACCTAAGAGTTTGCCGGATCTTACTCCAAAGGTACACTTATTTGGGTTCAGTCGCAACTTGTATTTCTTGAGTCTGTCAAACAACTTGTGTAAATGACCCAAATGTTCTTCCTCGGTGTTGGATTTTGCAATCATGTCATCGACATACACCTCTATTTCTTGATGAATCATATCATGAAATAGCGCTACCATTGCACGTTGATAGGTTGCTCCTGCGTTTTTCAGACCAAAGGGCATTACTTTGTAACAAAAGGTTCCCCAGGGTGTTGTGAAGGTTGTTTTTTTTTTCATGTCTTCGGGTGCCATCTTGACTTGATTGTACCCTGAGAATCCGTCCATAAAGGAGAATACCTTGCATTGTGCGGTATTGTCAACCAGTACATCGATGTGTGGTAAAGGGAAATCATCTTTGGGGCTTGCCCGGTTCAGATCTCTGTAATCCACGCACATTCTGACTTTCCCGTCTTTTTTAGGTACAGGGACGATGTTAGCTATCCAAGGAGGATAACTTACAACTTTTAGGAATCCGACATTGAACTGTTTTTCAACTTCGTCTTTGATCTTTTTTGACATATCAGGCCTACTCCTTCGTAGTTTCTGTTTGACTGGAGTGCTACCTTCTTTGATTGGTAGGCGATGAACTACGATGTCCGTGTCAAGGCCTGGCATATCCTCATAGGACCAGGCGAATATCTCGACGTAGTCTCGCAGCATTTGAATCAGTCTTTGCTTGACGTTGTGTTCTAAATCAGCCCCTATTTTGACTTCTTTCATTTCTTCGCTGCCCAAGTTGATGACCTCAATTGGCTCCTCGTGAGGCTGTATGGCCTCTTCTTCTTGTTCTAGCAGCCTTGCAAGTTCTCTTGGCACTTCACAATCTTCCTCACTTTCGTCCTCAGCTTGGTAGATCGGATTTTCAAAGTCATGACGGGCAATAGCAGAATCGTTGTTGACTGGATCCAGAGTGTATGTGAATCTGCATGTTAATTATGTGAGTATGTGTGAAGAAAAAACATAGCTATTTGAAAGCGAAGAAAGAAGGAAAAAGGATCACAAAATTTAAATATGCAAGCGTCCCATGATTTTATTGAATGCACATGATCATGATATGATAAGCCCTTATAGAAGGACCAGTGTGCTAAGGCACACAGCTTTTCAAGCTCATGGTTCGATTGTTCAGGAACCACTTTTATCTTTGCACAATATACACAAAGAAAACAGGAAATGGCATTTACTCCTGGTCAAAGGAGATCACATCCTCAGCTTTCAAGTTGTTCAATCCACTGTTGTGAGCAGGGGGTACCCAGCTGTTCCAGTTGCAGTTGTCTTTTTCATCTTCCACAGCATTGATTTCATTAGTGGGAAAATGAGCCGGTGATCCTTCGGGATAAGGGATATACTCTGCTGGATACGAGAGCCCAGGCTGAGATATCTCTGTTGGCTGAGCGAGATGCTCGATAAGGCCGTCCCATGCAGTCGGGATGATGTTTTGAATAGAGACTTGTGCATCCTGATGAGGAGTGTATGCTGACAGAAAGCAACCCTCGTTATTTGGTATTTCCCTGGCTTCTTCGAAAGCGAAATTGTCATCGTAATGTTCATCCCATCCAGTTGGGACAATGTCCTCCATGGCAATTTGTGAGCTCGGAGGAGCGGAATATTTCACCATATAGTCATATTTGCCGCAGGGTTCTCCTAGCGTGTCCCATACTTATTTGGGTGGATTTTGATATTGCTCAGTGACAGGACTTGTGAAAATTTGATCATTTCCAATTTGATCACCCCATCCAGTCGGGGTAAGGTCTTCCATAGCAATATAAGAATTCTGAGGTTCGGCATACTGATATTTATACCCGCCGTTTGGTTCTCCCACAGCATCCCACATTCCCATGGAAATGGGTGGAATCTCATCTAGACATGGCTGAATGATATGGTTCATGAACACTCCTTCATCTTCAATAGCGTTTACTTCTTGGCTGACAAAGTGTGACATCAATCCTTCAGAACGAGGACTTTGATCATTCTTTTGATTTTCACTATCATAGCCCAGACCTAGTTTGTCAGACTTGTAGGGTATATCGGGAAGCTGTCCCCATACTGTGCAATCACCCTGTTCAATCAAGGCTTTGGCATCTTTGAGAGAAGCCATAGTTGTAGTTGGAGTAGCAGGAATATGCTTGGTGGTAGAGACATCTGGAGAGACCACTTCAAATGATTGGCATGGAGTTTCGATGAATTCGTCCTCCAACTCGACATATTTGGAATTGCTTAGGTGACTAACCACATATTCCTCTTCGCCATACACTGTGACAATCTTTCCTTTTACTGGGTATTTTAACTTCTGATGCAGGGTAGAAGTTACAGCGTTTGCCCCATGAATCCAAGGGCGTCCAAGTAAACAGGAGTAGGCTGGGTGAATTTCCATTATGTAAAAGATAGAATCAAAGATCTGAGAACCCACTCTGATTGGGAGATTCACTTTTCTGTATACCGTTCTGGTTGACCCGTCAAAGGCTCTTACCACAACATCACTTGGCTGTAACACAATTCCTTCGAAGTCAAGCTTTTCTAGTACTGTTTTCGGTAACACGTTCAGAGAAGAACCGTTATCTACTAGCACATGAGATAGAGTGGTGCCATTACATTCAATGGAGATATGTAAGGCTTTGTTGTGATTTTTTCCAGCAGGGGTTAGATCCACATCAGAGAAACCGAGACCATTGCTCACGGTTAGATTGGCAACACAATTCTCAAATTGGTCGACTGAGATCTCTTGAGGCACATGCGCAGCTTTCAGGAACTTCATCAGGGCTTTGGCATGAGCTTCTGAATATTTTAGCAGAGATAGCATTGAGATTTTTGAAGCGGTGTGCCCCAGTTGCTCAACAATATTGTAATCACTCTTGCAGATGATTTTCAATATTTCCTCCATTTCTTGCTTTGATGGATCCTCAGCAGTGATCTCCACCGGCGTTTGAACTTGTTCAACTTGTGGCTCTTTGCCGTGAGCGTTGTTACCTTGATTAGGAACTGGGACTCGGACTGGACCAGCAGCAACATTTGGAGAAATTTCTGGTGAAAAGATTCTTCCACTTCTCGTGATCTTGCTGGTACCCACAATATTACCCACAGTTGGAGTAGTTAACTTTGCGGTCTCTTCAGTCGAGGTACCCTGCTTAACTCCATGAACATAAACATTAGTGTCGTATCCCCATGGGACAGCTTTGTTTGAGGAGTATGGAAATGGAGTTGGACTAGCAATGACTACTGATGCCACTTTGAGTGTAGCAGAAATTTTGAATGGAGCCTTGGCAGAGATTTTGAATGGTAAGCTAGAGATCACTGAGGCATCCTCTATTCTCATCCCGTTTGCAAAGACTTTGCACAGCACGTCCATAGAAGGGAGCCTCTCAAACATAATGATACGGCGATCCATCCATTTTTGAATTCCCATCCTCAGATTTTCACAACCATTGGGCAGGCATGAGCAATAAAAGCAGTCGGGGTCACACCCTGGAAAGTAACCAGCTCGGATTAGCTTTCCTTTGACTTCGCAGAGTGGAGTTGATAATTCGTTCACATCATAGATGTAAACAGTGTCTAGGATAGCGTTGACAGTTTTGTCATGCTTTGGCATAGGTGCAGTGATGACATTTGGAGTTTCTGGAGGATCGAACTCAATTTCCCCAGCATCTATCATATCTTGTATTTTATTTTTCAAGGCCCAGTAGTGATCTGCGTTATGTCCTGGACAGTTTGAGTGATAGGCACATGTCGCATCAGGGCGATAATTCGGAGAGGAAGTGTTGACATTCTTTGGAGGACCTCTTAAGGTGATCAGATCTGCTTTTAGCAAGTGCTGCAATGCCTGAGAGATTGGCATGTTGATTTTGGTGAAATTTCTTCTTGGTGCATCTGGTCGATGCGTATATTTTGGCTGTTGATCTTTTGGAGGTGCAGATGCGGAGATCAGAACTGCCCCTACAGATTGATGCTGCTCACTTTTGCGACTTTTCTGAATTTGTGTTGCATTGACCTCATTTCTCCCGCTGATGGGCCTTTTTGTAGTACCAGAGGAGGAACCTATTTGAATTTTTCCATTTTGAATGCCACTTTCGACACGTTCTCCGGTCAGTATCAGGTCAGTGAAACCTGATGATAAGCTTCCCAGCAAATGGCTATAGAAAGGGCCAGTTAAAGTGCCGATGAACATGTCAACTAGTTCGCGATCAGATAAGGGTGGTTGAACCCTTCCAGCCATATCTCTCCACTTTTGTGCATATCCTTTGAAACTTTCTTTTGGTCCCATAGACATGCCCCTTAGTTGAGTACGGGTTGGCGCAAGATCAGCATTGTATTGGTACTGTTTGTAAAAAGCAGCAGCTAATTCTTCCCAAGTATGAACCTTGGTATTTTCCAGCTGGTAGTACCACTCGAGTTGTGTACCTGACAGACTTCCTTGGAAGAAGTGAATCCACAATTTGTTATCTGTTGTATGAGGTTGTATCTTCCTAACATAGGATCTCAGATGTAGTTTCGGGCAAGAAACTCCATCATATTTTGCAAAGACAGGAACTTTGAATTTTGGAGGGATAACAACATCCGAGATGAGCCCTAGATCATTGAAATCTAAGCCAGGTATTTTTTGTATCTCCATAGCTTTCATATGGTCTTCCAGCTGTTGGTATTTTTCATCATCCGGTTCGTCCCCAGAATGATCATTTTCTTCATTTGAAGAGAGAGAGGGTTTAGCAGAACCCTGGTTGCTTTGATTGTCTTCTTGTTCATCATCACCGACTGTTTCAGGGATCGGTGGCTTTTTGAACTTTTTGACTGGGATTTTGATCTTCCTTTTCAGGTGACTCAAGCCTACAGATCCTTTGGGCTTCTTTTTCTTCTTGATTATCAGGGCTTTCAGTTCTTGTTGCCCCTTTGCCAGTTCCAGAATTGCCACTTGAACTTGGGCATTCTGTGCTTCGAGATTCTTGATGCTCATTTCAGATTCCATCTCTTCTGACTGAAATAAACAGCGAGAAGATGAGAAATCCGTCATGTGAACCTGTTATGCAATGTGTATGACTGGATGCCATGTGTATGCAATGTATGAAATGTATGTGCAATGTATAAAATGTATATGCAATGCATGAAGTGAAATGTGTGTGCAATGTTTCAAGGATCTTAGAGTTTAGATTTGTTAAAGACGAAACAAACGTTAGTTAATCAATTTATTTCTTTTTTTTTTGCTTCTTTTTTCTTTGCCTCATTTGGGCTTACAAGACAGAAATAAAATAAATGATCCTTCAGGTCTCCCGTGGACGCTTTCTCTTTGCCCCCAGGAATGTGTTGATCTGCTGTTCTTCTTGAAGCTGTCCGGTGAGCTCCAATATCCTTCTCTCATAGTCTTGACAGTATGATTTGAAGGTGTCTCTTTCCTCTTTGAGTTGAACCCAAGATTTTTGCAACTCTTCTAGGTCAGTTGGCATGTCCGGGTGTAGAATAACTTGAGGTTCATATCCTTCGACCTCTGGTTCAATAGTCACAGGTAGAACAGCAGGATATGGCATAAGGAGTTTCTGAGCATGAGTGCGGACCCATCTGAGGTAGGGTTCCATAGGAATAGAATTCCATTGCCCCAGAGTTTTGCTTTCTATTCTATAGACACTGCCCCATGCATGTATGAACCTTCGTCGGTGTCTATGAGAATCATTCTCGTAATCAAACACAATGCCATGGATAATCATGTCATGAGGACCGTTGCTCCTTGCATATCCGAATTGGCGTAGAGCTAAAGAGGGATTGTAAGTGATGCCTCCTTTGATGCCAAGGAGTGGCACATTAGGGTACTCTCCACAATGATCAAAGATAGTAATGTCTCTTTGAAAGAAGTTGTTCCACCGGATATCTGAATGAGACAAAGACATAATCCTGCGAGACCATTGCATTCTTTGTTCATTTCTCAACACTGATCGGGGAAGATGAAATGTAAACCACATAGCCAGTAGTGGTATACAGCACATGAGAGCTCCTCGTTTCTTCATGGTACGAGTGTGTAGAGAATGTAGAATGTCTCCCAGCAATGTTGGTACCGGGTTACGGATTAGGAAAAGGTTGATGATGTGTACACTTATGAACTAGTCGGGATTTGGGAATAAAACCAACCCATAGATCAAAAGTGCCATAACTTCCTCAAAAGCTGGATAACTTTTGTTTTCTAGCAGTAGTCGAGCCTTTTCCAACAAGAACTTGGCAAGCAAACCCTAAACTCCACTCTTTGTTTCCCAATTGGACTTGATTTCTGATTTCCGCAGATGTAAAGCAGCAGCAATGACTTCAGGTTTTGGAATTCTTTCTAAACCAGTGAAAGGTAATTGATTTCGAACAGGCAATCCCATTAGTTCAGAGAATTCTTCCAAAGTGGGTACCAACTGGTAATCAGGAAAGGTAAAGCAATGATGTTCAGGGTCAAAGAACTGGAACAGGACCCGTATCATATCTTCTTCAAATTTTGAGGTAACCAAATGGAGTAGGTGACCATGCCTTTCAGTGAATTGAACATTCTTGGGGAATTCTGACACTAAGTCTTTTAGTTCAGATGGTACCGTTGAGATGTTGATTCGGATGTAATCTTTGGTGGCGGGAGCCATTACCTGCAAAAACAAAGGTAAACTCTTTGATCCTTGAAGTGTTTGGTGCAAAAATGATATGCTTATGATGCAAACATGTGGCACACAAAAACAAATCAAACAATAGCCTTAGGTTTAAAGGCTTGCATGGAGCTGATAGGTGATACCCTCCCCACTGAAGTTGAGTTGGTTAAAACCTGTCCTAGAATAGTATTCGGGTTCTATGATCCTTGGAAGTAACATCTCAATACGGCGCTCGAGCGGCCGATCAAAATATTCCTCGAGGATAACTAACTTCGATCGATTTCAAAGCTAGCCACTTAATAGGCCATAAGTCAAGTTCAACTAAAAAGGTTCTAAGACAAATTAGTGTTTAATGACATTTCGGAAGCCTAATATACTCCTTGATCGTTTTCAAGGGACATCAGTATAAACCAAAGTATCGCACTAATGATGACTACCAGATCAACCGTATCGGTACATGCCGTACAGTTTCCTTGGTCTATTGTCATATACTTAAGGTATCTCGAGATTCGGGTTAGAATCTTTCACACAAGCAAAATACCCAAACAAACCTTTGAAAAATAGAGCAATCAAGTCAAACAATTGAAAACATCGAAGTGACTTATTCTCTTAAGGTAACCCCTTTTGAAAACATTTTGTTTTTTGAAAGTATCTCCCCAGCAGAGTCGCCAGTTCTGTGGACCTCCGATTTTTTAATCCCGGGCCATACCTCTGATCTGTAGAGATACGTGAACTGACTCTTTTTTATCGCTTAATGCTTTCGCATTTTGAAAATTCACAGAGTCGCCACCGACCTTTTATTTTATCCAATTAAGGAAAGGTTTATAAAAGAAACAGAAAAAAGACCTTTAAGAAATTCTGGGTAAGGGGGTAGGTTATACAAAGGGAAGGTGTTAGCACCCTTTGTATCCATGGTTATCCATGGGCTCTTAAGTTTGCTTAGCTCACTTGTTTTTCGATCACTTTTCAATTGCTCTGAAATTGCTCATATGTGGTTTCAAATACCTTTGTAATTTGAATTTTGTAATGATCCGTGTGTGGATGTATACAAAATGCTTTGTTTATCTTTCGAAAGATGTTTTGAAAGAACGTTAACTTTGTAATAATCCGTGTTTGGATGTATACAAAGTATTGTCTTTTTTGAAAGTTTTGTTTTGAAAAACAACAGTGTATGAGAATTTTGTTTGTTTTGATTTGAGCAAGCAAACTAGGAGGTCTACCCTGAGTTGTAAGGTCTTTATCCTATTTCCTTTAAAAATCTATCCTTTCACCGGATATAAACGCAAGGTTCGATTTTGTACTCAAAACAATGGAATTTTGACTTTGATTTTGAAAAGAATGAGAAGGGATTACCTTAATAGGTGCAAGTGTGATTGTGTTTGTATTCAGATATTTTATCTTTGAAGTTAGTGATCTAACGGTTCAATTTTATCTTTGACATACACGCAGTTTATATTTGCTGGAAATTAAAATGCGGAAATGTAAAGTGCGGAAAGTAAATCTACGCTATTACATCGATTGTGCAGGAAATGTAAACTAGCCTATTTACATGAATTTGACATCCTATACATTTATCTAGGAATTTAAATTGCAAGAAAAATAAAAGGCATGTTTTTGGATTTTTTATGATTGATTTTAATTATAATTAATGCATGACTAATTAAATTAAAATGAAGAAAAAAGATGAAAATAGATTTAAACCTAGAAATTAAGTTTAAAACATGTACAAAATATTTGTCAATTAATTTTAAAAACAAAACTAATTTTTTTGGAATTTTTGGAATTGATTTGAAATTGATTTAAGTTAATTAAAACATAATTATGCAAATAATTATACAAATAACTAAAACTTAAAGATAAAATTATTCAAAATATGTACAAAATTAGTTTATAATATGTAAACAATATTTAACATAAAGAACAATTCTTTTTATGATTTTTTTATTGGTTAGAATAATTAAAAAGCAAATATATAAATATATACTAATTAATTATACAAAATATTGAAATTTTGAAGAAAAATAAAATATTTTTATTTCAGAAAATAATATATTATTTTAGAAGTCTAAAAATATTTTTTGTGTATTTTTTGGATTTTTAAAACTATTTTTAATTAATTTAACAAAGAAATTAAAATAAAAATAAGAAATAAAAGGATACTGATCAGATGTGGAAATTAAATGAGGGAGTATGATGCGCATGCGTGTTCTGAGGTGTTGGATGAGCTGTTAAGCAAGATCAGATGGTCCAGACTTTGAGGCACATGGTACACGTTACACCTGCAAAACACTTGATTAGAGATAAATTTAAAAAACACGCGCGCGCTTCTGAACCAATAGGAGGAAGACACGTCTTCGTCTTCAACCTTCAGACAAGGCCTTTAACAGCGCTTTTGTAAAAAAGCGCTATAGTAAGTGAACCCTAATTCTGCAAAATAACGAATAGGGGTAAACAAGCAAATAAATTTGGCGCGATGGTACCATTCAACTCGTCTTGTTCCACTGAATTTAACCATGTCTTTAATTTGCTTTAATTTTGGCCCTATTGAAGAACCCTAATTTTGAGCTAAGAAAACCCTAAAATGGTATATGCTATAAACAGCCATTAAAATCCAATTGAAGCTCCAGAAACGACCAGAGCTTCAAACCAAACATAATTATGCATCTACATCTTGTTAAATATGCGTGAGTTATGAGATATAAGTTGGTTTTAGTTTGAATAAACCGTGGCCTAGGTAGCTCGATTTATGAGGTTTCAAGACTTGGAAATGATTGAGATATGTTCAGTAATGCTTGAGGAAGGTGTTTGAATATTTATTTTGTATTGAAATGGACTGAAACTTAAAATTCGAATTCCAAGTTTCTTTGAAAATTACAAGTTGTTACAAGAGTGCTCTATGCTTATGAATGCTTCTGAATTCGTCCTCCTTTTGTTACTGAAGTATGATAGTCTATATATAAGCATCTTAGTTGCCTTTGTGGAATTCTTGCATTTTTTATATTAAAAAGCTTTGAATTATTGACCAAGTCTTCTTGCCTTCAATGCACCTGTGATCGGTCACCATTTCTACCTAATTTCTATCATGGATTCGGTCTAAATTTGTTGATTCGGTAACACTTTGATCAATGTTGTATTGTTTTTGTTTAAGTATTTCATGTTTGATTGTTTTTATGTTTACTTTGCATTATGTTTTAATTTAAGTTATTTAGATGCTTTTTATGCCGTTTGGTTAGTTGTGTACGAATTTCAGGTTTGAACAAGTCATCTTAAGTGTCAAAGCAACTATGAAGGAAGGAGAGGTAAGAGAAAGATGAAAATTCAAGGTTCTGGGGTCTAACACGGCCGCCCGTGCTTCCACGCACGGCCCGTGTCAGGAGAATGGAACTCTCCATACAAAATCCAGGGACCACGCACGGCCGCCCGTGCTTCCACGCACGGCCCGTGACAGGATGGCTGGGAGCAAAAATAAAAATAAAGAGCAGCACGGGCGCCCGTGCGTCCAAGCACGGCCAGTGCTGCTGTGAGCGTGAAAACTTCCAATTTTAGGGCTTTTTCACTAAATCTCCACCTTGAGGGTACTTTAGACATTTCATTTGCCTGAGATTTGTACCTAGACTATTTAGTTGAGTTTGAGAGAATTTTTTTGGAACTTTTGCATCATACGATAGAAATTCACAGAAGAGAGAAGATAGCTTCATCAAGGGTTTCGGAGACGGAGAGATTCAACGGTGGACACCATTGAAGATCAAAGTTCCCAATTATCTTTGTAATGTCTAAATTCTTTACTTTGTCTTTCTTGAATATTATGAGAGGCTAAACCCCCCAATGCTAGGGGGGTGGTCCTGATTTGGTTTTGTAATAACGATGAATTTGTGATTTCGTCAATACATTGGTTTATGATTTTCAGTTAAATTATGCAATGTTCTTCTTGTTTTCTTTATCGGTCAAATAAGGATTAATCTATGGCTAACAAATACAGGACTGTAGTTGTTAGGGTTTGTGCATAATTTGATTATAGTAGATATCACCTAGGACTAGGGATACCCTATAATTACCACATAATCTTGATTATATAAAAGCTTGGTTTCAATTTAGGTTCCTAAGGACTTAGGATTTAGGTTGGAAGACCAAAGGTTTCCTCACTAAGGACTTAGGAGGAAACACCCTAAAGATGTGGTAACTGAATGTTATGAACTTGTTGAAGAGATCTTAATTCTGAAAGTGTTACATGCCAAATCAACCACTCACCCTAGCATCTCATATATTTGATAACAAAACTAAATTTATTTTTCTCATTATTTTTCTTTGCAAGGATTAAATTCCCCAAAACCAAAACATTAGTTTTTGTTCAATTGAATTATATTTTACGAATCTGTATTTCCTACGCAGTCCTTGAGATCGACATTCGGGGAATTTCCCCTATTATTACTACAGAGGCAAAAATAGTACACTTGCTATTTTACCGATCAAGTTTTTGGCGCCGTTGCCGGGGACTGCCAAAATACAGATTTTTAACTTAAGTTCAATTGAAATTTTGTTGCTCTGCGACTAAAATTTTATTTTCTACATTTTTAATTTTTTTGTATTATTCTAATAATTGTCTAATCTGTTTATGCGAGGTAAGGCCTCAGCTGAATTTCTTTTTGACGCAGAAATTGAAAGAACCTTGCACGCAAGGCGCAGACAAGCTCGTCGAGAAAAACTGGAATCTGAAGAAGAGATTATTTCAGTTTATTCTGGTTCAGATTCTGAAAGTGAAGAAGAAGTTATGGACGAGAATCCACCGCCACCTGAGAGGCTTCTCGGAGACTATGGTGCTACGAACACACCGGGTGGTAGACTAACAATTGTCAACCAACCGGTAAATGCGGCAAATTTTCAACTGCATCCGAGTACAATAAATCAGCTGGAACGAAAACCTTTCACCGGAAAGGTTAATGAAGATGCAAACAAGCACCTATAGAGATTTCTGACCATGAGTACAACTCTAAAAATTGAAGGGCATACAGAAGAGGCAAAGAAGCTGAGAATGTTCCCGTTCACATTAGCTGAGGAAGCAGAAGAGTGGTTCTATTCTCTTCCAGCAGGTAGTATCACATCATGGGAAGAGATGGAGAAGGCTTTCTTGAATGAGTATTTTCCCGCATCTGTATTTATAAGGAAGAGGTATGATATCTTGAACTTCAAGCAGAAAGAGGGTGAACCCTTAGGAGATGCCTACAAAAGATTCAAAAGAATTCTAGTAGCATGTCCCACTCATAATATGGACAAGACTGAACAAATGCAAGTATTTGTCAATGGGCTCAGAATGAAAACAAAGCAGTTGATTGATACAGCAGCTGGAGGCTCAACAAATTTCACAACAGCCTCCGGCATCATCAAAATCATTGAAGCAATAGCTGCAAATGAACATTTGGAGTTGTATGACAGGTGTGCTAGCAAACCGGAGGGAATCATTGACCTTAAATTGGAAACTTCAAAAATCCGGGTTGAAGATGCTATAGCTGCAGAAGTTGAAAAGAGACTGAAGGCTATGAACATAGGTACACAACAGGTGGCTCAAGTTCAACAAGCTCAACCTGTAAGTTGTGAAATTTGCCAAGGTCCTCACCAAACTGTATACTGTGTTGCTACGCCCAAGCAGATTGAAGAAATCAAATTCCTAAGACAAAATAATCCATATTCTAACACCTATAATCCAGGGTGGAAGAATCATCCCAACTTTGCTTGGAAAGATCAACAACAAAATCCTCAGAAGGCAGAGTGGGAAGTAGCTATTGAGAGACTGGTTGGACAATGCTCTCAGTTTCAAGAAGAAACCAGAAACAACCAAAGGAACACCACAGCTTCGATCAAAAATCTAGAAGTTCAAGTGGGTCAAATAGCACAACATCTCACTCTACAGGCACAAGGTAGCTTTCCGAGTGCAACTGTGAAAAATCCGAAAGATCAAGAGAAGATTAATGCTGTTACTACAAGAAGTAAGAAAGTGGCAGAATCGGAAAAAGAAAAAGAGGAAATAGATGACCCCATGGTAATAGAGGTGGATTTGGAAATAAGAGAAAACCCAAAAGAGCCAGAAGTTGTGATACCACCGGTTAAACCAGTTGAAGAAAAAAATAAGAAAAAGGCTGAACCGGCGATCAAACTACCTTTCCCTTCCAGAGTGACAAAGAAGGATTCAAAAGACAAAGACTTTGAGAAATTTACTGAATTGTTCAAAAAGCTAGAGGTGAATTTACCCTTCTTCGAAGCACTTGAGCACATGCCATTGTATAAGAAATTTCTAAAGGAGGTAATGACAAAGAAGAGATCAGTGGAAGGAGAACAAAAGATTGCAACTGAGAAGTGCGGTTTAGTCTCGTCAGTAAGGAAGATCCCAACCAAGAGGAAAGACCCTGGAGCTGTGGCGATACCATGCACTATCAAGAATCGAATGTTCAAAAAGGCACTCATTGATTCTGGTTCCAGTGTGAGTTTAATGCCACTATCTATTTTCAAAAAGCTTGAATTGGGAGAGGTTAAGGAAAGTAAGAAAAAGTTAAGGTTCGCTGATCACACCACCAAGAAATCTTATGGGGTAGCTGAAGATGTACTAGTGGAGGTTGACAAATTTGTATTCCCTGTTGACTTCCACATCATGGACATTCCGGAAGACGAAGAAACACCTATCCTTCTTGGGAGACCCTTTTTGTTGACAGGCCGCTGCAACTTTGACATTGAAAAAGGGACACTAACGCTAAAATCATTTGATGAAGGAGTAACCTTGAAGATGTTAGGAGTTAAGAAACATAGGACAGGTGTAAATGATCAAACTTCTGTGGATATGGCGGAAAGTGAAAAAAAAGACAAAAGGCCTGAACAACTCCAAGAAAAAGTCTCAAGCATAGCCTCTCGGGTGGAAACAACTCAGGGAGCTATCAAAAGTCCGAAGAAGGCTAAGGAAGTCAAGAAGAATGCGGGAAGTGAGTTGAAGAGAAAAGTGGCCCATGCTTATCATCTTCATGAGTTCTTGGGTGAGAAAGTAACAAGCAACAAAGTGTGGAAAAGGAAATACCCTCCATAATAAAGGGTAATGGACCGTCGAGCCATGCGACGTTAAACGAAGCGCTTCGTGGGAGGCAACCCACAGTTTTAATAATTTATTTCTCTGTTTGTTTATTTTATTTTCAGGAAATAAAAGAGGGCATCTCTAGTGAAAGCTCGGAAGTGATCATTGGAGTGCAATACCCTCTGTAAGTAACCTCTCCAAGGCTTGTTCTAAAACATTGAGGACAATGTTTGGTTCAAGTGTGGGAGGGGTTCTTTTCATTTGCTTTTAATTGTTTTCCATTTTTGTTTTTGTTTGTGTGTTATGTTGACATTGTGTTATAGATCGACTTATGGATGCCGAATGAATGATGAATGGTATTTAGTGGATGAAAGGTGCAACCTGAACCTATTCCCCCGAGGCACCCTGGAAGTTGATGCAGCCGAAAGAAAAGTAATAGTTGGACGCAACTTGCGGATACTGGACAAAGAGGATTTTATGGTGTACCTACACCAGAAAGAAGCCACATGACACGAGGAGTGCTTTGGAACCTGTAAGCTTACCCAACATGGTGAGGTTATAAAAAGCCAAACACAACAGATTATCATCATGAGAGTTCATTCAGGTATGACTTTATCATTCTGATTTTGCGTATGTTCTACTGACACAGCATAATATGAGGACACACACTGAGGCATTTGTTTGTTTTACCACCTGAGCCTTTCTAGCCATCGAAATTATATGTTTATCCGTTGTTACCCCAGTTGAGCCATATCCTTTTGTTTGTTATAACCATATATGTAACCCGCAGCCAAACACTTCCAACCCTTGCTCGGCATAAATGTTGTGGTTTTCAGAGTTGTACTAAAATCTAAGTTTGGGGTAGTAATCATCAAAGAAGAGGGCAAGTAAAAAAAAATGAAAATAAAAATTTTGAGACATATGAATGTATGTCCCATAAAAAAAGAAAGAAAGAGAAAAACTTGCCCGAATGAAAGACTCAGTTACATTAAGCACTCACGGAAGAATGAGTGAAGCAAAAGAGTCTAAGTCGAATAAATTCCCAATGTAACAAGTTGAGCACAATTACGAGAAACACAACATGAATGTTGAACCTAAAACCAATTGTTTATCCATTTCCTTGTGTATCCCACCGTACCTAAACCTCATTGCAACCCAGAAGACCTCGAAAAGTGTGTGAACTTTGTTAGTGTAGTGTAGGTAGAATTTATTCAAAATTAAGAGTTGATATTGCATACCTTTATTTTGTGAGTGCAAAACACTTTAACCCTGAGAGATTTGGCGAGAAGTGTGAAAAAGCTTGCAGGTAAAAAGGTACTCTGATGTGGAAGTGTGGTAGAAAGTTTGGTTCGGCAAGCCAGAGATTCTAATAGAATGGTAGACGCAAGTTGCGAATAACATCGGCAGTGTTGTGGAAAGAAAAATCCAGGGTGACCTCTGTTTGGTCTCTTGCATCGCTTGAGGACAAGCAATGAGATAAGTTTGGGGTTGTGATCGGTCACCATTTCTACCTAATTTCTATCATGGATTCGGTCTAAATTTGTTGATTCGGTAACACTTTGATCAATGTTTTATTGTTTTTGTTTAAGTATTTCATGTTTGATTGTTTTTATGTTTACTTTGCATTATGTTTTAATTTAAGTTATTTAGATGCTTTTTATGCCGTTTGGTTAGTTGTGTACGAATTTCAGGTTTGAACAAGTCATCTTAAGTGTCAAAGCAACTATGAAGGAAGGAGAGGTAAGAGAAAGATGAAAATTCAAGGTTCTGGGGTCTAACACGGCCGCCCGTGCTTCCACGCACGGCCCGTGTCAGGAGAATGGAACTCTCCATACAAAATCCAGGGACCACGCACGGCCGCCCGTGCTTCCACGCACGGCCCGTGACAGGATGGCTGGGAGCAAAAATAAAAATAAAGAGCAGCACGGGCGCCCGTGCGTCCAAGCACAGCCAGTGCTGCTGTGAGCGTGAAAACTTCCAATTTTAGGGCTTTTTCACTAAATCTCCACCTTGAGGGTACTTTAGACATTTCATTTGCCTGAGATTTGTACCTAGACTATTTAGTTGAGTTTGAGAGAATTTTTTTGGAACTTTTGCATCATACGATAGAAATTCACAGAAGAGAGAAGATAGCTTCATCAAGGGTTTCGGAGACGGAGAGATTCAACGGTGGACACCATTGAAGATCAAAGTTCCCAATTATCTTTGTAATGTCTAAATTCTTTACTTTGTCTTTCTTGAATATTATGAGAGGCTAAACCCCCCAATGCTAGGGGGGTGGTCCTGATTTGGTTTTGTAATAACGATGAATTTGTGATTTCGTCAATACATTGGTTTATGATTTTCAGTTAAATTATGCAATGTTCTTCTTGTTTTCTTTATCGGTCAAATAAGGATTAATCTATGGCTAACAAATACAGGACTGTAGTTGTTAGGGTTTGTGCATAATTTGATTATAGTAGATATCACCTAGGACTAGGGATACCCTATAATTACCACATAATCTTGATTATATAAAAGCTTGGTTTCAATTTAGGTTCCTAAGGACTTAGGATTTAGGTTGGAAGACCAAAGGTTTCCTCACTAAGGACTTAGGAGGAAACACCCTAAAGATGTGGTAACTGAATGTTATGAACTTGTTGAAGAGATCTTAATTCTGAAAGTGTTACATGCCAAATCAACCACTCACCCTAGCATCTCATATATTTGATAACAAAACTAAATTTATTTTTCTCATTATTTTTCTTTGCAAGGATTAAATTCCCCAAAACCAAAACATTAGTTTTTGTTCAATTGAATTATATTTTACGAATCTGTATTTCCTACGCAGTCCTTGAGATCGACATTCGGGGAATTTCCCCTATTATTACTACAGAGGCAAAAATAGTACACTTGCTATTTTACCGATCAACCTGCCTTGCTCTTCAATTCTCTGCAGAAAGATGAAGATTCATTGGGTGAGTCATGCTTGGAAGTTAAGCTACCATTTATCCATCCATTTTACTTTTAATTTTAATCTTAAAATAAGATAAAATCAAGCAAAAAATGAATAAAAATGGTGTGGGCTTATTCTTGGTCGTGGGAGGCCCATAACATCATGGAAATGATGTTTAAATGCTGAAAACTTGGCCCCATTTGGAAAAAATACATTTTTGAGCAATGTTGATTTTATGTATTTTCCCAAAATTTAGCCAACTTCAACAAGGTGTAAATCCCTCAATTTTTGTCATATGAAGGAGATCTTGCACTTTTTGGAAACCTCAAAGAGTCCTCTAACCAATGTCTTTGGTCTCATATGAAGGAGATCTTGCATTTTTGACTGTCTGTTGACTTTTTTGGTCAAACGGGTCGTCTGTTGACTGTTTGAGCTGCTGACGGTGCGTCTGAGTGAATTGAAGTTTGAAAATTTGTATGATGGTACTTTGAGATATATGGATGTGTATGAAATCCATTTGAGCTCTCAAAAACTTGTTGCCCCTGTAAAAACAAGAAAAACCCTGATTAGGGACTGTTTGTGTAGGAGACAGTTAAGCGTACCTGATTTTTGTGCAGTGTTGAGTCTCTGCTAATCGCGTGATATTCAGAAGACTTCTAGAACAAAAATCTTGGAATTTTGAATTGTGAAAGATTGATTTGATTGATGGTACAAAACACTGAGAATTGTACTGCCAGCAGTTTGGCTGTCAACTGACTGTTCAGATATTGACGTAGCAGTTAGAGTGAAAAATCAACAGTCAAAGTTAATTTTCTTTTTTGTTGTTTTTGTTTTTGTTTTATGTGAAAAATGAAAGTTTATTTACATGACTTGTTAGAAAAACAAAGACATAATAAATAACTAATACTTACTGTATGCGGGCAAAATTACCGATAATAACCCTGAAAAGCTTTTAATGCACAGAAATAGGAATATTTGACTGGCAGAAAACACATATTATCTTAGTAATTAAGCAATATTATGACAGATAGTACAACATTTAATACTGACAGTACAAATATTACATACTATATTGAACAGTACGACGAATAAACGGTACATTTAAGAAATAAGAAATACGGCAAATTTTAAGAATGACGATTGATGACCCATGCTATGAACAATAACATGTAGATGATTGGGAGTGCAACCATTGCAGGTCCACACTCTTCAGGACTATGCAGGCAGAAGAAAGTCATGATCACCGTAGCAATGGTGATGACTGTAAGAGACAGTGTCTCTATCCACTTTGCCATTCTTGTCAGGGAAGAAGAGAAAATAGATATGAGGTATGAATTTGAGAGATGAATTAGAGTTTGATGTGAGATTTTATGGAAAAAATGAGGGGTATTTATAGAATGGAAAGAAGATAGAGACGTTGGGGAATGATGTGATTCCGTACAAAAGGAAAATTTGAGTGGAAGTAAGATTTGAAAGAAAGTGGAGATAGTGTTGGGAAAAAGAGAGATTTGATTTTGAAAAAGAGATTTTGAAAAGATTTTTTGAAAATAATGGAATATAGTACAAGAATTAGTGGGAAACAAAAGATAATAATAATCTACTTGTTACCAGTACATTCTGAGTTTCCTGATTCTGCGCCTGCAAAAAGATTTAACTCTGTACCAATTGTGTCAGTACCATTTATCTGTAAATAAATAAACAGCATGTATGAAGTGATAAACAGTATTTGGCGTTTGCGTAAGAATAAATTCAACTGCAAGCTAAATTACTGTATAAGAAAAATTCTAAAAACTAAGTATTTCATATGTCAGGATATTTGTTGAAATAATCCATAATTATATGAGACTCTTAATTTCAGATTGGAGTTTTCTTGAAAAAAGATGTGGGCAAATTTTGGGGTATAACACCTTATATCTTTTCGACGTCACTCCTTTAATTCCTTCCTTAACTATGAAAATCCATTTACAGCTGACTAACCTTGCCCCAGCAAGTTTCTTGATCAGTTCCCAAGTGTGATTATCATGAAGAGATTTCATCTCATCATCCATGGCCTTCAGCCATTCAGTCTTATTTTGACTCCTCATAACTTCCTTATAATCTCTAGGTTCATCATCAAGAACCTCACTGGCAGAGATTAATGCATAAGCTATAAGATCTGCATACCCAAGTCTCTGAGGTGGTTTGATGACTCTTCTCGACCTATCTCTCGACAATAGGTAGTCATCGTCAGTTTCCTCAACTTCCTCAGCATCTTCTGCTTCTTCTTCGACTTCATCAGGGATATGCAATTCAGCATCAACATGCTCCACCTCAACAGGAATCTCTACCTGTTCCAGCTCTTCTGCACTTCGACCATCATCATCAGTTTTCTTGAAAGCCATTTCAGCTTCATTGAAAACTACATCTCGACTGGTAATACACCTCCTGTGACCTGGCTCTAGGCACCATAGCCTATAAGCTTTGACTCCTTCAGGGTATCCCATGAACATGCATTTCAGAGCTCTAGGTTCGACCTTGTCTTGCCTAATGTGAGCATAGGCTACGCAGCCAAATACTCTTAGTTTGTCGAGATCTGGTGGATGTCCCGACCAAACTTCTTCAGGTGTCTTCATATCTAACGCTGTCGAAGGACATCTGTTTATCAGATATGTTGCTGTCGAAACAGCCTCAGCCCAGAACACCTTCTTTAACCCCGCACTAGTCAGCATGCATCTGACTCTCTCCAAAATAGTTCGATTAAACCTTTCAGCCAAACCATTTTGTTGTGGAGTACCTGCAGTAGTTCTATGTCTTGCAATACCAGAGGCCGCACAAAAACTGTCGAATGCCTCATTGCAAAATTCAAGGCCATTGTCAGTTCTCAACCTCTTGACCTTTCTGCCAGTCTGATTTTCAACCAGAGTCTTCCAACTTTTGAAATTCTCAAAAGTTTCATCCTTAGTCTTCTGGATGAATACCCATAATTTTCTGGAATAATCATCTACTATGGATAGGAAATACCTTGCCCAGAATGTGATGCACACCTTGCAGGCCCCTAAAGATCAGCATGGATGTAGTCAAGGGATCCATGTGTTCTTTGTTTGCCTTTGTTGAACTTCACTCTGCAAGATTTTCCAAGTACACAGGGTTCACAAAACTTCAGCTTTTCGACTTTGTCTCCACCAAGTAGATTTTGTTTCCCTAATTCGACCAGACCCCTTTCACTGACATGACCCGATCTCATGTGCCAGATTTCTGTCTTCGACAAAGGTTTCGTGGATGCAACATTTGTCGAACCACTTACAACTTCAGCCTCAAGGGTATACAAGCCTTGTTTCTTCACGCCTCTCAAGACTTCCTTCGAACCCTTCATGACTCTTAGGATACTTTTCTCTCCTTGGAAAACATATCCTTTCTTGTCGAATTCACCAAGAGAAAGCAGATTTCTCTTCAAATCAGGAACATACCTGACTTCAGTCAACAACCTTATTGACTCATCATGGAGCTTGAATCTAACAGATCCAATACCTGCAATCTTGCAAGCCTTGTTGTTTCCCAGCAATACTGATCCACCATCTTGATCACATAATTCCTCGAACAAGTCTTTGTTTGGAGTCATGTGCCAAGTGCAACCTGAATCCATAATCCACTCTCTTCTCGAGTCACTGCTTGAAACCACAAGAACATCAGATGATTCAAAATCATCATGAACAATGGCTGCATTTCCATTATCCTTGCCTCCATGATCTTTTAGGCGTTCAGGGCACACCTTTCTTGTGTAACCCTCCTTCTTACAATGATAGCATCGAATGCCAGATGCTTCGCCACTGTAAGACTTCGACTGGATTTTGCCCTTCTTGTCGAACTTACCATTCTTTCGCAAGAATTTTCCTTTAACGGCCAAACCTTCACCAACAGTCGAAGGTTTATGCTCCTTTCGTTTATTCAAGTCCTTAGAATACAAGGCTGATTGAACTTCTTCAAACGTCAGGGACTCCCTTCCATACAAGAGAGTTTCTTTGAAGTGAGCATGTGATCGAGGCAGAGCGCACAATAGTGACAGCGCTTGATCTTCATCATCAATCTTTACATCAATATTTTCAAGATCAAGAATCAGCTTATTGAACATATCCAACTGCTCAGCCAATACTTTGTCTTCAATCATCTTGAATGAATACAAAGCTTGCTTCAGGTAGAGTCGATTTACCAGCGATTTGGTCATATACAAACTTTCAAGTTTCGCCCATAACCCTGATGCCGTCGTCTCCTTTGATACCTGTCGTAGAACCTTATCACCAAGGCTCAACAGAATTGCGCTGTGTGCTTTCTCGATCATAGTTGTCTTCTCCGCTGCCGTTAATGCAACATTCATGGCTGCCTCTCCCTTCAACGCTTCCAAACAACCCTGCTGAACCAGAAGGGCTTTCATCTTCAAGCGCAACAGACCGAAATCATTCACTCCGGTGAACTTTTCAATCTCATACTTTGTTGACGGCATCTTCTCCACGCTCACCGCACCAATTTGTTGTGAATTCAATGCCAAGAACAAAGTATAAACCAAGGAAGAATAAAGGACAAGGAAGAAGAGGAACACAATAATTGGTTATAACTGCTATTCTTATTCTTTTACTTTCTCTTAGAACAAGATTACAAGTTTACAAGAATAACAAATAACCTCTCTCACCCTAAATTAGGATTTGCAGCTTAGCAATGATGAGAGACTAGTATGCTATTTATAATAAAACCTAACATACTAACTAATGGGCTTTTTCCACAAGGCCCATTACACAAGCCAACTTAATAAACAAGCTAACTTAACAAATTAGGGTTTAAACACTAAAACCTAATTTAACATGCTAACAACCCTAGCATCTTCGACACAAGCATGTGAACAACTTTCGACTTCATGTTTAACCCTGTCGAACCAAGAAGCTACCCTTCGGTCATACTAGAGTTCGATCTAATATCTCACAAAAATATAACAATAAACCCAAATCTATCGGTTATAAATTGCCATATTTCTCCTCTTTCTTTTAAGATGAGATCTTCATGTTTCAATAAATGAATTCATGTATTTCAAAGTACTAGATATAAACTTATTAACTTGAGTGCTATAGTGCTAACCTAACCAGTCAACTCTATTTTCAGTGCATCGAAATCTCAAGTCGCCCGATGCAATCACATACATTAATGACTGATCAATTTTGTTTCTTGCATGAAACATAAATCATCCTCATAATCACACAGGTGTTAAATTCAAATAATAATGGTTTTTTTAAGAAATGACTTCACAAGTGTAATACAGAACAGATGAAAAAATAACTTAATATAATATGTTTTTATTAATTAAGACACTTAATACATCTTCCTGAAAATATATAAAATACATAAATTACTATAATGACATGTCCCGCGCAAATTTATATCACAGAGAAAGTATCAAATGCTTTTTTTAGATAGGGAAATCCGTCAAAACATTGTTATTACGAGAAATTTATAATTTAGTTATGGTAATTTATCATGTGTTATTACGAGAAATTTGCTGATTAGCCACGGGCAAAACCGTGGTAGTCTAGGAGAAAAATAAAACTCTGACAAATTAAATTTAGCCACTATTTACGAAATAATATAAAAAACGAAAATTGTTAGTCACGATTAATTTATAATTTAGTTATGGTAATTTAATCAACTTTGATTATAGGAACTTGAATTCAAATCAGTAACTTTTATCTATTTAATTTTAAGGAATAAATTTTATTAATAAAATCTAGGGGTGTTCGTGATGCGGTTTTGACAGTTTTGAATAAAAAAATCATTCGAGAATCACAAGAGAAAAAAACGTGCGGTTTGATTTGTTTCTGTTGGCTTTTAGAAAAAAAACCGAACTAAAGCAAACCAAACGAATGCGATTTAGTTTGGTTCGGTTGGTTCGGTTTTTTATAAATATTTTATTGAGTCATACATACACATATAGATGACAACATAAATTTGTATTTAGACATTCATACACTATCAAATAACAACAAAATTCGTCATATTTTAGTACAACAAATTTCTATTTAATATGTAAAAATTAAATTAGATTAAAAGTGGAATAATAAACATAAAATAATACCATAAAACAATTTAAAAATTATTATAATGAAACAAAAAAATATAGTAGACGAGAGATTAGTGAAGATGAAAAAGAAAAAACAAAAGAGTTGAGAGATTAGAAAAGAAGATGTGCGATAAAAACGAAACTGAAATAGAGAACATTTGCATAAAAATGAGAATGTGAAAAAAAAATAATATAAAAGAGTAGAGATTAGAGAAAAAGAGGGAAGATGTATGTGGCAAAGAAGGCACGATAATGCTATTAGAGATTTGAGAAGATCGGGACTGAAATCATATGTGTAAGGATGAGAAAAATGTCCGTAATCATAAGGCTAAGGTATAATAGATTTAAATTTGGGTTGGATGTGAGTTAAGTAAAAGTTAGGTTGTAACATAATGCAGTTTGATTCGGTTTGGTTCAGTTTACAAAATACAAACCGCAAACCGAATCGAACCATGCAGTTTTCTTAAAAGATGACTCAAACAAATCTGAATTAAATGCGATTTTTTGCGGTTTCGATTTGGTTTAGTTTGCAGTTTTCTTTTGGTTTGGTTTTAAACACCCCTAATAAAATCCACTATCTCTCCCTCTCTCATTTTCTCTTTATTATTTTAGAATATTTTTTATTTTTATTTTATTTTTGATAATAAGAAGGGTTGAAGCCCGAAAGAGAAAAACTACATAAAATCAACAAAAAAGCTACTAATTCCTAATGAGTTTGCTGCCATAAATGGCCAGATGAAGTCAGGTGCTTTCTTATGCAAAATATAATTCTTGTTGAGACTTCCCCGTTTAGCAAGCGCACCCGCACACCTATTTGTAGTTCGATTTTCATACGAAATGACAACCGTCTCATGCAAATTTAGTAATTCTGTAATCTGACGCATAATTGGAATACACTCTTGGTTACGCGGCTCCCCTTTCTCTATTGCAGCCACCAAAATATTTGAGTCCACATTTAACTCCACCCGCCGAACACCCCTTGACCGAGTGAGTTTTAATCCTTCATAAACTCCCCAACATTCTGCAAGGATAGCACTACATCTTCCTAGATGCTTGAAGAAGTTTCCCTTCCAATCTCCATTGAAATCTCTAAGAATTCCTCCACACCCCGCCTCCCTACCACTTTTGTTCGATCCATCCGTATTGAGCTTTAGCATACTCATAGTAGGCGGCTTCCACCCAACATAAATACTCCCACTCTCCGCATAATAACATTTCTTGCTCGAGAATATAGCAAAGTCATACTCAAGCTTAATATATGGCTGATGGGATTGAGAGGCCTTATATAGCTGTCATCATGTGTATCCATATTTCTCCAGGTCCATAATGTATGAAATACTACCATCCACGTATTGCTCCACCCCCTTGTTTGTCCCTTCATTATATCAGAAGTTGATTGTAATCCACGTTTTGAGGTCTACCGTGAAAAAATATGGCAGCAGATCACTAGGCGCAAGGCATCTCCAAATAGCAATGCACTAAACACAATCTCTCATTGCATGAATGGTAGACTCACACACATTGTACAACCCGCACTTCCAAGTCCTTTCCTACTTTTGCTAAGATTTGTAAGGATGTGATCATGCTTCAAAAGCCAGATAAAGGTTTTGCACCGTTCCAGAACTGAAGCTCTCTAGATCATTTCGCATTCTGTATCTTCAAATGCATCATCATCTTCTTCTACAGCTTGATACACCGACTTTCCTGAGAATTTATCCTTTGTTGTATCTGCAAAACAAAACATGTCAGGAAAAAAAACATTATTTCGGATGTACACTTCCGAATTCACCTATTTTTTGGAAAAAAAAACATTATTTCGGATGTACATTTCCGAAATCAATTTTTTTCATTAAAAAAAACATGTTTTCGGAAGTGCATTTCCGAAACCATCTTTTTTTCCATAAAAAAGTGACTTCAGAAATGCATTTCCAAAATTTAGGGATATTTTGGGGTTTTTGCCAGGGGTGACCAAAAAGATAGAGAGGTGGATAAAGAAATTCTCTTATTATATGTGGTTCAAGTGTCACAAAAACCTTGCAAACTTCGTCTAATTGTAATTAGGTGGATACCCCTTTTACTAAAGATATATAAATTGTTCCATTGCTTATCAAAAATAAATAAATTATATATATCTTAAATTGATAGGTCGGACATAATCATCTCTATAAAACTAATTTTTGAAGTTATAGGTGTCAGCCTATATAAACATGTGATTTATACATAGAGACAATTCTCACCCAATATACAAAGTCGTTATTGCAAGAATATGTTAGATTAAATTCTAAATACAAAAGAGTTACAACAAATCAACAAATCAATTGGTGATGCAATTTAATACATTGATACTTTGGTTTGACGTTATTGTTTAAAATATTCAAAATTTATATTTAAAATTATTTTAATTTTTAATGTATCATAATGTTTGTTACAGTTCAACACTAATTATAGATTTGAAAAATCAACTATTTCAACTTTAAAAAATTAACTTTGATGTGGGAATGAGGGCGAGGCGGAGATATACTCAATCTCATTTAGATAGATTTTGGATTCAATTATTTATTTTGTTTGAGTTTAAAACGGAGATTGTTTTTTTTAACTCGTATTCAAATTTAAATATGAGGAAGGTAAAACCCTTCCTTGCTCCGATTCATTGCCATGCTTATTAGAAAGAGATTATTTAAGATAGTTAGATTAACAATTAACAACCTCTTGATGAACATGAGACACCACTTCAATCCAATCATCACCGATCTTAAGAGTTAAAATAACACTCCTCATACTTCTATCATTGACACAAATTTTAAAAAAAATATTAACACCTTACTTAAGTCACTTAATTTGAATCTAAGAATCTTTAATCTTTAATAAGATTGAAAAGTCTCCAATGTCTCATGTCCTAGATCAGCTATGGAATTAAAATGAATATTAAAAATATAAAATAGTAGTACTATTTTCTATGATTAGCTATAATAATTAAGCACCAACTGAGTCCCCATGAAGAATAATAGATTAATTAACAAGGGTTCAAATCAGTCAATTGGAGACCATCACATTCCATTAGTTTTAATGTCCTTGTCCAAAATGATCAAGTTAATTGAACTATATTAGATTTTCTAAATTTGAGTATTTTGATGTGATAAAAAGATATATGTACTGAAGTCTGCTCAATAAATATAAGATTGAAGAAAATAAAGATTACGGTGAATAATTAATAGTTTCCGACAAAAATATTAATCTAATCGTTCTCTCTATCAAAGTAGTCACAAATATATTATATATATTAAAATAGAAACCACTACTACATTTTTGGCCTACGGCCACGCTAAAATTTTCCACTGCTCAGAAATTGTGGCCACATATATGATTTACCCATAATTATCAAAGCGTAGAATTATTTTATAAAATATTGAATCCGGAGTATGAAACTGTGGCCTTTACTTCAATTGCCACGGTTATAGAACTGCGGATATTTTAAGGCGCAAAGAAAAACCGCGGCCTTATAATTTTGACTAAAAACTGTAGACCAAGTCCAAATATTTAGTGACCGCCATGTTTTCCCTCTTTTCTTTTCCCTCTTTCTCTTGTTTTATATTTATTTTTTTTAAGATTAAAAAGAAAAAAAAACTAAAACAAATAAACATAGAAGGGATTAGGGTTAAGTCACCTTTGGGATTCTTCTATTCTCCCTCTCACGATCTCACTCTCTCCCATTAGTGCCTCACTCTCTCATGTTTCTCTCTCTCAACTCTCAGCTTAACTCTGGATCGATATCTCTCTCGGCTCTATCTCATGGTCTCTCTGCTACCGATTCTTCACTCCCTTTGCTATCACCGATCCAACTCTCTCTATCATCATTGTTTTGTTTCGAATTCAGTAACAGCAAACATACAAACCTTCAATGTTACCCTTTATCCCAAACTAACCCTAAGCCCCAATTCGTTATTGATTTTCGGTGATTTCAAGAGTATATTTACAAGTGAATCAAAGCAATTGCAAGGAAAATAACAACGGGAATGAAAAGCGGGACCTACAGATGATCTTCTTCAGGTAAGCTTTCTCACTATGCTTGACTTGGATACTTCTTCTTTTGTGATTTAGCTTATGACTACTTTGTGAGTTTTGTTGCTGCGATTCTGGTGTTTATGTTGTGAATGGTTGATGAGTTGAGTGAGGTGAGGTTTATGTAGAGTGGGGTGAGGTTGAGTGTATATTTTGTGACATATGGAGGGTTGTGGTTTTGAGTGTAGTGAAGGTTTTTGTTCGTTTCAGCCCTCTGCTTCAAGCTTCAGTTAAACATTTGAAGTGGAATGGGGTTTCTAATGAGGACTGAGTTTATGAGGGATTGGGAGATTCTGCATGTTTTCTGCGTTTGAAATCTCCATAACTACGTTTTTAAGTTTGATTACAGTTATGTTACGGTTTGACAATATGTTCCTTATATTTGTTTGATATTGTAATCTTTTCATTAGGCAGATCTAGGTGCAGATTGGCTCCGGTGTGACAGACGAGAAGATGATTTGAGTAGTCGTCCCGGTTCCATAGTCCAGGTATTTTCTTATTCCTTACATGAGTTTACGATACGTGCTTTGCATTTGGACGTTTTCAGAAATATGCAGCAAATGGTGGTCCAGAATTCTTTTTTGTTGTTGTTGATATTTGTAAATATATAGTGTTAATAATATTTGTATATAAAATAGTCCCACATCGACTATATCATATAATTAGTTGTAATCTCTCTATATATAATAAAGTCTCCATAGTGCTTTACAAAACACACGGTTTATTCAAATGTCTCTTAGTCTCTCGTATTTCAACATGGTATCAGAGCCTGGTTTAAGATCCGGTGGGCCACCTTCTATGGTTTCCGCTATCGGGCCACCCGCCATTTATTTCCACGCTCCAGTTGTCTAGTCCTGGGCGTGAGGGGGTGTGTTAAGAGTCCCACATCGGACAATATATGGCCTGAACATGTCCTTATAAGTGGGGGCAATCCTCACCCTACAAGCCGATTTTGTAGGGTTTAGTTAGGCCTAACCACACTTCTTAACATGGTATCTAGAGCCTACTGAGAGACAATATTTACCGTGCTTTACCCGGTTGACCCACTGTCGTCCGGTGAGAAATTTTTTGGCAAACCGTGTCATAACTCCGGTTTGCCTTCCATACACTGCCGTGACTCATTTTGGCATCTGTTTTCAAATTTCTCCGGTCGCCGCCGCCATTCGTTGTTGCTGCTATTGTTTCCGGCAACCTTCCGGCTAACTAACCTTACCGGCAGAAACGTCTCCACCTATTCGGTCGATCCCGACGATTTTTCCATCGCCCCACTTGCCACCGTGCAACTGTTCCAGATCTGATACTCATGGCTACTCAGAACTTTACGCCAAACTACGATGATTTTCTCAAGTGGTATCAAAATTATCAGAACTCAGATTATACTGCTTCGATTGCGCACACTGGTAATTCATCTGCTTGCCTTTCTCAATCATCTTCTCTTGGATCCTGGGTCCTTGATTCTGGTGCGTCTGATCATGTTACTGGTAATAAAAATCTTTTCACTTCCCTCTCTACCTCGGGTTTCTTACCTACTATAACTTCTGCCAATGGTTCTCAAACCCGATCTGAAGGGATTGGTACTGTTCAAATTCTACCTTCTCTCTCTGTTACTTCGGTTCTTTATGTACCTAATTGTCCGTTTAATTTACTTTCAGTCAGTCGTTTAACTCGGTCTCTTGATTGTATTGTCACTTTCACTAATAGTAATGTTACCCTGCAGGATCGGAATTCGGGACGGACGATTGGCGTCGGATGTGAGTCTCAAGGCCTTTATTACCTCTCAGTGTCATCTCAGGCATGCTCAGCCAAAGATTCCCCACTCACTATCCATGCTCAGTTAGGTCATCCTAGTCTTCCTAAACTACAGAAGTTGGTGTCAAGTTTATCGAAGGTGTCTAATTTACATTGTGAGTCGTGTCAGTTAGGGAAACACACTCGTAGTCAATTTCCAAATCGAGTCAATAAACGAGCTTCATCCCCTTTTGCTTTAGTTCACTCTGATGTTTGGGGTCCCTCGCGTACTCTCTCTACACTTGAGTCTAGGTATTTTGTCACCTTTATTGATGATTTTTCACGTTGCACGTGGTTATTTTTAATGAAAAATAGATCTGAATTATTCTCTATTTTGGAAAAATTTTATAAAGAAATAAAAACTCAGTTTGGTGTGTCTATTCGTACCTTAAGAAGTGATAATGCTCGTGAATACTTATCCCAACAATTTCAAACTTTTATGTCCGGCAATGGTATTCTCCACCAAACATCTTGTCCTCATACACCTCAACAAAACGGGGTAGCCGAACGCAAAAATCGGCATCTCGTAGAAACTACTCGGACCCTACTTCTCCATGGTAACGTTCCACTTCGGTTTTGGGGGGATGCTGTGCTAACGGCATGTTACCTTATAAATCGCATGCCCTCATCATTCCTTAACAATAGAATCCCTCATTCAGTCCTTTTTCCCAATTCCCCACTTCACCCAATTCCTCCCCGAGTCTTCGGGTCCACATGTTTTGTACACAATCTCTCTCCTGGTCTTGATAAACTATCAGCTCGATCACTAAAGTGTGTCTTTCTTGGTTATCATCGATCCCAAAAAGGTTATCGTTGCTACTCACATACTCTACAACGATACCTCGTATCGGCCGATGTTAATTTCTTCGAGTCTGTTCCATATTTCGAGTCCAGCCAAGTAACTCCGGAACCCCTTCAGGATAGTACTCCCACACCTCTTCCGGAAGTCCCATTTCCCATTATCCACCATCACTCTAGCCCTACGGTTGACCCCCCCACTTCTCGCCCACTTCAAACATATCAGCGTCGTCAACCCACGTCTGTCACACCTATCCCTGAGGTAGTACCTATCCCTGAGACAGTACATGTCCCTGAGGTCATTGCAGACTCTCCTCTGACGCCTTCGCCATCATTGGATCCGATCCCGCAACCTGAGTCTGATCTTCCGATTGCCCTTCGAAAAGGTATACGTCAAACACGAAATCCTTCTCCACATTATATTGATTTATGTTATCATCGTCTTTCTCCTCTGCATTATACTTGTTTGTCTTCTTTGTCTTCTGTTTCTATTCCTAACACTCCAGGTGAAGCATTATCTCACCCTGAGTGGAGGCAAGCAATGATTGACGAAATGTGTGCTCTTCAAAGCAGTGGTACTTGGGAACTGGTCCCTCTACCCCCTGGAAAATCTTTAGTAGGTTGTCGTTGGCTTTATACAGTGAAGGTTGGCCCAGATGGTAAGATTGATCGATTTAAGGCTCGCTTGGTAGCCAAAGGATACACTCAAATTTTTGGGTTGGATTATAGTGATACCTTCTCGCCTGTAGCCAAGATGGAATCTGTTAGACTTCTTCTAGCCATTGCAGCCATTCGACATTGGCCTCTTCATCAACTTGACATCAAAAATGCTTTTTTACATGGTGATCTTGAAGAGGAAGTATATATGGAGCAACCACCTGGATTTGTTGCTCAGGGGGAGTCCTCAGATATGGTTTGTAGGCTACACAGGTCTCTTTATGGTCTTAAGCAATCTCCGAGAGCTTGGTTTGGCAGATTCAGCACTGTCGTACAACAGTTTAGTATGGTCCGTAGTGAAGCTGATCATTCTGTGTTTTATCGTCACTCTACCCAAGGGTGTGTCTATCTTATTGTATATGTGGATGATATTGTCATAACTGGCAGTGATCAGCAGGGAATACTCCAGTTAAAACAACATCTCTCGAATCAATTTCAGACAAAAGATCTTGGTAAACTCCGCTATTTCTTGGGTATTGAGGTAGCCCAATCTAAAGATGGTTTGGTGATTTCTCAGCGGAAATATGCTATGGATATTTTGGAAGAAACAGGTTTGTTGAACGCTAAACCAGCTGATACTCCTATGGATCCAAGTGTCAAACTCCAACCCAATCAGGGGGAGCCCCTATCTGACTCGGGAAGGTATAGGAGATTGGTTGGAAAGTTGAATTATCTCACAGTCACTCGTCCGGACATTTCTTTTGCAGTTAGTGTGGTAAGCCAGTTCTTAAATTCTCCTTGCCAAGAACACATGGATGCTGTTGTCCGAATTCTGAGATACATCAAACGTGCTCCGGGAAAAGGCCTCGTGTATGAAGATAAAGGACATACTCAGATAGTTGGATACTCCGATGCTGATTGGGCAGGGTCACCCATTGATAGACGATCCACCTCTAGGTATTGTGTACTTGTTGGAGGAAACCTTATATCTTGGAAAAGTAAGAAACAAAATGTAGTTGCAAGATCAAGCGCCGAGGCAGAGTATAGGGCCATGGCAATGGCAACATGTGAACTCATTTGGTTAAAACAGTTGCTCAAAGAACTTCAAATTGAAGAAGCAAGACCAATGACACTTGTTTGTGATAATCAAGCTGCATTGCATATTGCTTCAAATCCAGTCTTCCATGAGAGGACCAAACATATTGAGATAGACTGTCGCTTTGTCAGAGAGAAGATTGAATCAGGCGACATTGTCACAAGCTTTGTCAACTCCAATGATCAATTAGCAGATGTGTTTACAAAATCTTTACGAAGTCCCAGAACTAATTATATATGTGGCAAGCTTGGTGCATTTGACTTATATGCTCAAGCTTGAGGGGGAGTGTTGATATTTGTAAATATATAGTGTTAATAATATTTGTATATAAAATAGTCCCACATCGACTATATCATATAATTAGTTGTAATCTCTCTATATATAATAAAGTCTCCGTAGTGCTTTACAAAACACACGGTTTATTCAAATGTCTCTTAGTCTCTCGTATTTCAACAGTTGTTTTCATATAAGTGCTTAAAATATAAGCTATTTCTATAGCAAAATAAGCTAAAGTCAAGTTGTTTTCATATATAAGCTATACCCTATTTTCATAAGCTATCTTGGAGAGCTTATGAAATAAGCTAAAAACAGCTTAGAAAAATGTCATAAGTTGGTTCTATAAGCTCTTACAAAGACACAATATGTCTCACAAATGCTTATGACAGTATATAAGCTCAAATAGGTCAATCCAAATAAAAGAATATGATTTATTTTATCATTTCAAGTATATCCTCTCTAGAAGTTTTGCACACAAACAAGAGTACAGTTGTAAATTACTTTCATTAACTTGTGTTTATGCCTAACAGGTCCTAATGCTGTGGAGTTTATCCACTAGTAGTAAGTGTCTGTGTTTCTCCTATGTTAACTTTTCATTTATCTTTTAATTCTTCAAGAACTTTTATCTTCATCTGTAAGTGTATTGTCTAGGCTTATTCTCCAAATTATTATATTCTCATCTTATTCTTATCTTACCTGTTAGTTATGGCAATGATGTCTTTATGACATATATGTACACCTATTGCATTGAAAGATTGTGTTGTTTCGCATTGTTTGTGGATAATCGTTTCATTATCAATATGAATATATACATAGATTCTTAGGATGGTAGTTTGCTTTGGAACCTTGCTAATTATTGGAGAAATCTTCATTTAGCTTTTTAATTAGATTTTGATTCTATATTTAAGTTAGACTTGTTTAGGATACTTATTCTAACTAGAACATAACTTCAGTATTAAATTACATTGATTCAATCATAACTTGTTTAGGATACATGTTAAAAACATTGACTCAATCTTAAATTACAAGAAAAACTATCATTGTTTATAGTCTCAGAACTTTATAGAATAAAATGTAAGAAATAGGAAAAGAAAGTTAACAAATGAAAAAAAAGAAGACAATCAACTACCAATAGTAACAAGTATTACACTAGCATTTAACTACTTTTATTTTGCTAGGTTGGGGCCATAATGAAACAAAGCTAGTTTTTGTGAGTGAAAGATCAATGAATCTCAAACTTAGGTGCTTCGAATGTCCCTTGTGGTAGGATGTGAATCTATGATGCTATTTCAACTTTCAATTGACTAAATCTTATATGGTTAAGATATGACATTATATTGATTATTACTAACCGAAGTGTTATAGAATTCCAGTTGGGTGGATATTAATAATTTTTTATGCCTTATACAAAAATTAATTTAATTTCATTACTTTATCTTTTGTAGGACAATTCTTATCCACCGACAGACTTCAAAAAGTTGTCAGCAAAACAAAAGTATGTTACATGGAAACTGATTAAGGTATATTGCAATATGATTCATCATGTCATTACAAATTACTCATGCAGCAACTGTTAAGCCATGTTTGTGCTTAAATGCTTCTTGCATACACAGAAAAAATGAGCAGCTCATTGAAGATCAAACAAGATATAAGTTTTTTAATATTCTGCTCTTGTTTATTGCTCACTTTCCCTTTGTTGTAATGTTGCAGCTACTGTGTTGCTGCTCGCTTGAAGTTTCATTACACGGTTCTATCATTCGCAATAATTTTGTTGATTAATTAATTGTTTTCTTTTGATTTCGTATTATACTTCATAGAATTATTTGATAGAATGATACTCGATACTAATACTTGATTGAAAATGTAAACTAGATGTTTATAAACTTAATTCTGTGATTTAAAATGTTAGTAGTTTATTTTGCTTCTAGAAAGATTATGGATGGATTAGTGCATATTTGATAAAATGTTAGTAATTCTGTTATTTTTCTTATTTACTATGGCTAATAATACAAAATGCATTTGGAAAGTCCGTAGCAAAATACTTGGTTTGGTGAACAAGAATAAAATATTTTAGTTTTAAAAAGTTATTTAGCATTGTGGATAAGTATTTGAGGAGGTTTGTATGACCCTTAAGAAAGGATTTGAGGGGGTTTTTGGGTTTTCTATTTATTCACATATTTGTTCATTCAATTTGTTAATTCTATTGACGAGTTGATTGAAAAGGCCGATGGATTTGCAGGAGTATTTCCAAGTATGTCCTCCTTGTTAACATTGATTTTTGGTTTAGTCAAAAGTCTTGATTGGTATGAAGATTGATGATGCTGAAGGTGTTGAAGTTCAGATTTTTGAAGATCCTTGGCTGTTTCCAACTTGCTCTAGGCAGAGAAGGTGTTGTCCTTGCTGCCATGATGCCCAATGTAAGTACTATTTTCTGCAGATTTGGTAATGAAGATGATAAGCAAAGATCTGATTGTCTCAAAGTGCAATTTTGCCATTCTAATGGTGACCTTTTTACTCTTCTCTCTGTGTACAAAGAATGGGAGGCTCTGCCTCGGGAGAGGAGGAATAAATGGTGTTGGGAAAACAGCATCAATGCTAAATGTATGATAAATGATGTTGATGTTAGGTATGGTTTGAATTCTGTTAGTGAAGTTAGTTTAGAAGTTAAACTGTTATTATAGAACTGTTATGCAGAGTTATGAAGGGAAATTCTAAATTCTGTTAAGACTAAAAAAACAGTTAAAGTTAACCTCTTTTCTTCTTCTTTTGAATATGATTTGTGGGCTGCTGAGCAGTTGTGTGCAGGGAGTTGATTTTTGTTTGATGTGCATTGTGTTGTTATGGTTGGCTGGATGAATTTCAATGTGCCTTCATTCTGATTTTCTGTCTTAAGCAAGTGTAGGTTCTGACTTTGGTTTATGTTTTTTTCTATCAAGTCCAGGGCTGTTTGTAACACCCTTCTAAACCCCGCGGAAATTAATAAAATAATTCAGAGTAAAACATGAAAACAAGGGTGCCACAATTCAATTTAAAACAAATTATCATAAACCAATTGTCATGCTTCACTTAGGGGAAAATCATCCATTTAACAAAATCATAATACATAAACATCTCATGTTAACACAGCGGAGAATTCATCATTCGGATAAGCATAACATCATCTATGCAGTATCCCGCAGAATTAATACAATAACAACACGATAGAGTATTATCATAAACTCTAAACTAGCGTTCCCCCAGTGTTACAATATCAGAGCATGACACCGACGCTATACTAAACGAACTGACTCATGAGCTAATCCTCACCGAGCCAAAAGCCGCTATCCTCAATCTGAAAATATCAACAGTAAGGGTGAGTCTCATTCACAATTAACAAATGTTATCGAATCATAAACAATAACACGTCATAGTCACATTATTCACCCAATTTCATTATATTCAGATTGTCAGGAAGTACTCATCAACACACAACAACAAATAGAATACATTACCAAAAGACAACACCATAATTCATCCAAACAAATCATAACAATTACACCATCGTCACATATTATAACATTGGACAATCTTCCATTCATGTTATAATCATACAAGTAGCCTAATGCAAATGCAACTATATGCATGTGGTACCAAAATCTGGGATAACCCATCTCACCGATCCACCATCGTCAAGGATACGGCAACACCCACTCACTAATTCCACACAATGGGAATTAGCTACCACTGATCCACCATCGTCAAGGATCAGCCACATAATGATTATGAATGCATGTATCAACCATAACATGCTTATCACCCACATAAATCAACCAAATGTCATAATCATCAACCACCACAATAATCAATAGCCATACACAGTTATGCTATTTCTCAACCACAATAAATACATATTTTACGTCAACAATATATGTATAACAAACACCAATTACAACCACAACATCATAACAGGTAAATCATTCATTATACAGTGCAACAAGCAACTCATCAACGACAAAGTATTTACCTCATCATTCCTCAAAACACATGATAACCATATTTACCATGAACAACACCCATTTTCACAATTAACAGAAGCAACCACATTATCACAACATACATCATTGCACATATTCAATTATGCACACAACAACCATTGCACCTCATCAGCTATGCAAAACCAGAATAAACCACATTTGAAGAAGATGATACTTTTTAAAATAAAATCAAGTTGTTATTGTTTTATTCATTTCATATGGTAGAACATTCAATTTAAGGAACAACGTCCAAAACGGCGTCTAAAACGGACTTACGGTTTGAAAGTTACACATCTTTAACTTTTTACAAGAAAACAGTTATCGCTACAGCACGCGGCGCAACCAAAGTTCGCGGCGCGACCTGAAGCACACAAACACGTTCGCGGCGCCAACCTATGCACGCGGCGCGATGCGAGAAAACAAGTACGCCTTCGCGGCGCGCACCTACCTTCGCGGCGCGAACTGGCAAAAGTCAGAGCTTTCATCGCATTTGACAGCATTACGGGATTTACCCCAAAATCCCCAAAACCAAACCAAGTTATGTTATGAACCTTAAATACCACCATATCAGCCACATACATGTTATAACACAAATATAACACACAAAGAGGATCATTTAATCATCATAACAATCCTATAATCATACAATTCATCAAATCATACAATTCCCCTCAAAATCATCCCAAAACCCCAATCCATCATATAACCAATTGACACAAACAATGCATCTAAATCAGTCCTATTATCTATAATACGATAAAAGATATTAACTGGAAGAGTCCCCCCTTACCTTAGCCAAAGATCTTGATTAGCCCTCTTCCTCTTCTGTTCCTCTTTCACGTATCAGCTTTCCAATCTCTCATCTCCTCTGCTCTGCTTTTCACATTCCTTTTTCCTTTTTCCCAATTTTTTCCTTTTTTCCTTTATTTTATGAAAACATAAAATAATTAGTAATGGGCTTACTCCCTTAGCACCCCCATACTACTAATCTCACCATTCTAGCCCAATGGCCCTTAATCCATAATTTTCCAATAATTCAACAAAATACCAAATAATTCTAAATAATAATTTAATTTCCGATTAAATTAAAATTAGAAAATATGGGGTGTTACACTGTTGAAGGCTTTCTTCTCACTATGAGTATGCTTGAACTTTTTCTTCTGTTGTTTGCAAGAAAATGAGTCTTGGAAGAGAATGCAGTAGCTGATGAAGAAAAGAAGTGTGATAATAACTGTTTGAGAAGTAATGGTAGATAGCTTAGGGATTTATAATTTGGGAAGTTAGTTTTAGATGCATAAGTTTTGTTATTGTGGATTCAGTTTTCTGTTTGAGAACTGCATGGCAGCTAGCTAGGTTAACATGTATTTTCAATCGTTCAACAAAATATTAAAATATTTGTATCATTTGATGTAGCTGGTAATAATTATTGGTTTTTGATTATTAATACATGTGCATTTATATATATATATATATATATATATATATATATATATATATATATATATATAATATGATACAGAAATAAACTGTGGCAAGATTAATGGTTTAGAATGCATAACATATAACCAAAGTTTTAAATTTGTGGTCATAACCAAACTGTGGCTATATCTTGAACCAAAACTATATGTTAAACGTTAAACTGAAACCGTGGTTTTATCATATGGCCACAGTTTTGTAATCATGACAAATATAAACCGCGGCCTTAATCAAACTACCTAAACCGTGGCCTAAAAAAGCCACGATTGTCAAAAAGGCGTGGTCTATACCAAAAAACCGTGGACTTTACTTTAGGCCACAGCCGCATGCTCCACAGTTGGATTTCCGTGGCCAAATCGTGGCCTCAACGTTACGCCACGGTTATTTTGCATATAGTCTTGGTTTCCTGGGCGTGGCAGGAGCCCCTTTTTTCTGTAGTGAACCCAAAATATCTGCAACATATTTTAAATTTTGTCACATATTCAAAGTTTTGCCATGCAAAAAAAAATTACAGCTGACATCTTTTAAAACGCACTTTATAACCTTAGTCTTTATTCTTTTTCAATTATCAAATTTCAAAAAAAAATATTCAATAACTTTCTTAATATAATTATGACGTACAACTCTCTATTTTATTTTGTCTATTCTTTAACTTTATAAAAATTTCAAGAAAAAAATCAATAAATCCAATAAAACTATTATAACATACAACTTTCTCTATATTGTGCATGACATTAGTATAGTGCAATCAACAATCTTCATTTCTTCCTTTTTCAAACAAAAAAAATTCATATATAGATTATTTCAAGAAGGGGCACGTGAGTTATGTCATTTATGGGCATATACATTGGATTCTTAAGACAAAAAAATTTTGTTGTTAAGGCAGTCGGTGCAACAAACAAAAACAAAAAATAATATTGGTAAATGAGAATGATCCTACAAACAAAAACAAAAAATGATATTGGTAAATGAGAATGGTCCTACAAACAAAAATAAAAAATAATATTGGAAAATGAGAATGGTGAAACAAACAAAAACAAAAAAAAAATAATATTGGAAAATAAGAATGGTTCAACCAACAAAAACAAAAAACAATATTGGGGAATGAGAATGGTGCAACAAACAAAAACAAAAAATAATATTGGGGAATGAGAATGGTGCAACAAACAAAAACAAAAAATAATATTGGTAAATGAGAATGGTCCTACAAACAAAAACAAAAAATAATATTGGTAAATGAGAATGGTCCTACAAACAAAAATAAAAAATAATATTGGAAAATGAGAATGGTGAAACAAACAAAAACAAAAAAATAATATTGAGAAATAAGAATGGTGCAACAAACAAAAACAAAAAACAATATTGGGGAATGAGAATGGTGCAACAAACAAAAACAAAAAATAATATTGGTAAATGAGAATGGTCCTACAAACAAAAACAAAAATTAATATTGGTAAATGAGAATGACCCTACAAACAAAAATAAAAAATAATATTGGAAAATGAGAATGGTGAACCAAACAAAAACAAAAAAATAATATTGGGAAATAAGAATGGTGCAACAAACAAAAACAAAAAACAATATTGGGGAATGAGAATGGTGCAACAAACAAAAACAAAAAAATAATATTGGAAAATGAGAGTGGATGAGGATGTCGTATGTTTGGCCATAGTAATTTGGGGAGAAAGAAAATCTATTTCTTTTATTGATGAAGAGAAGATGAGATAGTATCGAGACATAGAAATGTACGAAGAATGATAGCTACTTGAAATAATTCAAATGAATATTTTTTATTTTGAAAGATTAATTAATTAAGGTTTTGTCATACCCTAAATTTTTGACCTAAGTTTTTTATTTGTTAATAAATCAATCCATCAACATAGCAGCAAGTCATAATAGATTCATTTGCACCATCTTTACCTGATCATTCATTTGCATCCATTATCCTTTTATTATTTATTTTAAATGATCGATTTTTTTACTAATTTAAATGTCATATTTTGATTATTAAATAAATGAATATTAAACTAAATAATAAATCTAAAAAAAATAATAAAAACAATGAGATTTTTGTTACAAATCCATTCCAATTCATGCATAAATAAATGGTTGGGCTATGGCAAGGATTAAGGCCCAAGTCTTTTTTGTCTTTGTTACAAACTTTAATTTTGAATAGAAACAATGAGGCTCAAGCCATGTGATTTACAATTGCATCCAGCATGTACAAAATGACAACAGAAAAAAAAGAAAAAAAAGGAGAAAGTGTTTCTTCACGAGGCCTGATTTCATCTCCACGCATCACCATCATCAGTTCAAAAGTCCACAATAAAACAAAAGGTGGTACAAGCCTCTGCTCCCCCACCAGCCTTGCTGTTGCTCTTGCTCTGTAAAACTATGCTCCACCTCTCCACTACTCTGCACCAGTTCAAAACCTTGCTGCTGCTCCTATAAAACTCTGCCAAAACAGTCCAAAAAAACAGTCAAATTCTGTCCAAGATAGTCCAAATCATACACCAAATTGGACCACACAAACCTGCATCAAGAAATCATAAAAACAGAGCATCACAATTGTTCAAAACCTCTCCAAATTTCCCCCCAATTTTGATCTCAAACTCTCATTCAAACCCTAATGCTCTTCCTATATAAAGACAACTTCATTCATGAAAAAGGGGGAGGCGGGCACACGAAAAAACCTATACAAAACCTCTGCTAAATCTTCGTACAACATCATCTCCAATACACTTAGACCGATACACACAAGCATTGCCGGCGTCAGAGTTTCACCGGACTTGCTCCAGTCACGTGAGTTTTCTTGTTTTTTTCTCAATTCTTTGATACCATTATGTACCTCATGTTGCACTGAGTATAACCCCCATGATGATTACTTGAAATTGTACTTGAGTACCACTTAATTGTCATTTGAAAGATTATGGTTCTTGCTTGATTTGAATTTGGTTCTTGATGTTTGGTGTAAGCTTAATGAGAACGCGAGAAATCGTGAGAGCAAGAAAGTGTGAGATCGAGTTCTGTGATAGAGAGGATAAGCTTTGTTGTTTTTATGAAAAAACAGAGATGAGAGCAAGAGAGAATGCAGAGAGAAACGAGTGAGTGAGGGAGAGGGAGCCGTTGGCTTCTTCTTTTCCTTTTTAGGTTTCTTCAATCAAATTCATTTGGGTGTTTAATGGCCGGATCCGGGTTCCATCTGATCCGGCCCGGTCCGGCCCAACTAGTTTTTTTTTCTTCTTACTGATAGTTTTTTTTATTATTCAATTTCTTGGGCCTTACACCCTACAATACGAATCCGGCACCTCCCCTGGCAGATTCAATTTTTCTTTGGGCTCAGCCTTATTGGCCCAGCGGGTTTTCTTTAATACACCTTCCATTTTTGCTTAGTTTTTTAAGTCCATTTAATTGTTATTTGTTTTAATTATTTTGTTATTATTATTATAACTATGATTTTTTTTGTTTAATTGAAAATACAAAAAGTATGTATTAATATTGTGTAGTTTAATTTTATTTTTACTATATATAAAAAACAAAAGGTATTTTAATATGTAGCTTTGTTAGATTTTTAATTCTCATATTAAAAATACCAACAAAAATATTAGATTAATCTCGATCCAAAAATCAATAAATCTTGGTCCAACGCCAAGTCGTCATAATAAATTTCTCGATCCAACGTCGAGTTTCTTCTTTTAAAATCCTTTAAACCATACCAAAAGATCGAGTGACAAGAAGTGTACACCTCTTGAATACCTCGATTCTTTTGGATTAAAACATTAAATAAAAAGCTTTCTTAATCAAATCAAAGTGATCAAGTGACAAGAAGTGAACACCTCTTGAATACCTTGATCCTTTGAATCAAAACCTTCATTAATCAAACCAAGAGATTAAGTGACAAGGGGTGCACACCTCTTGAATACCTTGATCTTTTGAATTCAAACACATTAACCAAAACAAGAGATTAAGTGACAAGGGGTGCACACCTCTTGAATACCTTGATCTTTTGAACTAAAACACTTTAATTAAACCAAGAGATTAAGTGACAAGGGGTGAACACCTCTTGAATACCTTGATCTTTTGAATCAAAACATTAAGCAAATCAAAGTGATTAAGTGACAAGGGGTGCACACCTCTTGAATACCTTTGATCCTTTAAATCAAACAATTAAAATCTTTCTTAATTAAATCAAAGTGATTAAGTGATAAGGGGTGCACACCTCTTGAATACCTTTGATCCTTTGAATCAAACAATTAAAATCTTTCTTAATTAAATCAAAGTGATTAAGTGACAAGGGGTGCACACCTCTTGAATACCTTTGATCCTTTGAATCAAACAATTAAAAATTCTTTCATAATTAAATCAAAGTGATTAAGTGACAAGAAGTGCACACCTCTTGAATACCTTTGATCTTTTGAATCAAACCTTAAAAGATCTTTCTTAATTAAATCAAAGTGATTAAGTGACAAGAAGTGCACACCTCTTGAATACCTTTGATCCTTTGAATCAAACTTTAAAATCTTTCTTAATTAAATCAAAGTGATCAAGTGACAAGAAGTGCACACCTCTTGAATACCTTTGATCCTTTGAATCAAACTTTAAAAGTTCTTCCTTAATTAAATCAAAGTGATTAAGTGACAAGGGGTGAACACCTCTTGAATACCTTGGATCCTTTGAATCACATTAATAAAAAATATAATTCAGTAGTTCGTTCGAACTACAATCGCTCTGATTCTTCCATTGAAGATATGTAGGCACAAGACTCAAACGTTTTGGCGAGCACAATAATAAAATCGTTTCATTTTCTTCACAATAATAAAAAATAAAAATCCCTTTCTTTTCTTTTGATTAATAAAATAAAGAACGCAAACATTACGCAAACACTCATTCATAAACTAACTAAATGGGTACCATCGAGTACGATGAATGTGAGGGGTGCTAATACCTTCCCCTCACATAACCGACTCCCGAACCCGAATTTGCTTGCGATGACCATTTTATCCGTTTCTTTTTATTTGTGTGTTTTATTCGACATTTTCCCTTTCCATTTTGGAATAAATAAAGATCGGTGGCGACTCTGTTCTTTTTCGAGTGTGTAGACACCTCGAGTATTTTTAAGCGCTACAGAATTGGCGACTCTGCTGGGGAAATATAATCCTAAGAGGGTCAACCCTAGTTTAGTTTGTTTTATGTTTGACTGTTTGCTTTTGTTTGTTTATTCTTATGTTTTTTATGCTTATGTTCTTTTCTTGTATTATTTATGTTTCTTTACTCTTGTTTTACCGCTTTTTATTTTATTTCTGTATATACTCAATTGTGGGTATGGGAATGATACTTGAGTGAAGCTCTCAACCCGAGCTTTGAAAAAAAAGAGAAAAACATAAGTTATGAGGTGGTTGTGTAGTGCTAGTCCCCAAGGTGAACACCTTGAATGGCTAATACGAAAACCCCACTTGGAGGAGACTTAGTCATGAGATTTGTCATAAGATGGTTCGCCCATCGCATGACCGAAATCTGATTTCGTCGCTAACTCCAAGGACCTTTAGAACCCGTTCCATCTGAAGAAGTTATGTATCGATCCCCAAGGTGCACTCCTTGTATGATGGGTACAATAACTTCGCCTAGAGGTTGCATACTCATGAAATTCGTTATAAGATGGTTCATCGGTCGCATGATGAAATTCTGATCATGCTCGGATGCCTCTAGGAACCGTTATATCCAAAAACTCTAGAGCTAACCTTGTGAGGGGATTTTTGGGTAAAGAACTTAGAACTATCCTAACTTAAGGAGCCTTCCGATAGGTTGTTTTGTTACCTTGCTTTGCATCCAACGTTGCATGACATATCATTTGCATCATGCATACATCCATGTTGTCCTTGTACCTCATTCCAACTGTCACTTTCATCCAGTCACCATCAATCGTCAAGCTGATTCCCAGGCATCTTTATCAGACGCGAAGTCTTACTCTACATAAAGATGGAAGACCTTGAACAAGAGAATCATGAATTCCGTGATGAAGTAACTACTCTTCGTGTTGGGGTGGAAAGATTGACTGCTTTGGTGGAAAGCTTAGTGGCTGCTCGGAATCAACCATCACTCCTTCATCTCCTTGTGCCACTCAAACACAAACTGAAGTCCAGAATACTACGATGTGCGAAGTTTCTACTGCTACTGTTTCTATGGCTCCTACCACTGGTCTCTCTTATCAGATGCCTAATGGCTACCCTGGGGGCATGTCTTACAACTTTGTGCCAGAGGGATACCATCCTGTTACTGGAGATGCCCAAGTTACTCCTATAATGACTATGACTCCTCCTCTGGTACACACCGTGCCACAAGCTGAGGAAGCCATTTACCATGTTGAGCCAAATGAAAGAAATGAAGCTTATGAAGATTTCCAAGACCAATTCCAAGAGATGCGAAAGGTGATTAAGGCCCTCAAGGGGAAGAACTCATTTGGAAAGAATGCTTATGATATGTGTCTTGTGCCAAATGTGAAAATACCTGCCAAGTTTAAGGTGCCTGATTTTGAAAAGTATAAAGGGAGTTCGTGTCCTCAGAGCCATTTGACCATGTACTGCAGAAAGATGGCCACTCATACTGATGATGATAAGTTATTGATCCACTATTTTCAAGATAGTCTAACTGGTGCTGCTTTGAAATGGTACATCGGATTGGATAGTACTCATATCAAATCTTTTGATGACCTTATGGAAGCATTAATTCGACAATACAAGTATAATGTTGACATGGCTCCTGATAGAGACTAACTCCGAGCCATGGCACAAAAGGAGAAAGAGTCTTTCAAAGAGTATGCACAAAGATGGCGTGAGGTTGCCGCCCAAATCTCTCCTCCTATGGAGGAAAAAGAGATGACCAAAATGTTTTTAAAGACTTTAAGCTCATTTTACTATGAGAGAATGGTTGCAAGCGCTCCGACCGACTTCACTGAAATGGTGAATATGGGAATGCGACTAGAAGAAGGTGTACGAGAAGGACGATTGACTATGGAATCTGGATCGTCGACTGAAACCAAGAAATATGGAAACAACTTTCAGAAGAAGTGGGAAGATGAAACTATTGCTTTTGCAATTGATGGTGGAGATTCTCAGAACTCACGACCCTTAGCTTATCAGCAAGCACCATTCATGTCATACGATCAATATCCATATGTTACGGCCGCACAATTCAAGCAACCATACCAACAGTCGTGGGCAGATCCTCCTCATAATTCTTCACAAAATGCTCCTCAAAATGCAACTCAGAATCAGAATCGTCAACGGAATCAGAATAAACCTCAAAGGAACCAGTAGAAGGAGGATCGCCGCATTGACCCAATTCCAATGACCTACGCTCAGTTATGGCCATATCTAATTGAGAAGAAAGCAATAGCTCCCAGACCAACCCGACCTGCAAAGTTTCCATTTCCCAAGGAATACAATCCAAACGTCAAGTGTGATTTTCACGATGGGATATCAGGTCACTCCATTGAAGATTGCAATGTCTTGAAGGAAAAAGTTCAAGATCTGGTTGACAAAAAGATACTCTCTTTCAAGGATATTGGTCCCATGCCATAATTAATGTTGAGACACCAAGAACATTCCTAAAGCCAATGGATCAAAGCGGATCATTGAGCCACTTTTTATCATTTGCATTTATGTTTTTTTGCTTGTTTGCTAAGTGTTTATTTGCTTTTGAACATTGTTAATGTTGATGGTAATATTAATGAAATGAGCATGCAAGTTTTGAATCGGTCCATTCGTATTCACTCTTTCTTTCTTTTATTTTATTTTGTTTCCTAAAAAAAATGAAAAAAATATGTTTATGTTTCTCCCATTTCCTTTTCTTTATCATACTTTTGTTTAAGCAAGTATTGGCGGGAGGATGACGAAAAACGAATACCCAATTTGCATCAGTATGCTTTCAAATAAAACTTTGTTGATGATGTACAGGCATTGCTTCAAATCCCCAAACACTGGAGATATAAGGAAGATAATCTTTCGTTAACCCCTTTGAGCCTTAGAAGTAGGTGTTTTCTTTCTGCACGAAATCGAAACCCTTAATCAAAACCTAGGGCAGGGTAGTTGTTCAGTTACAATGACTAATGCATCTGATTTCCAAGAGAATCATTTCATGGGAACCATTCCCGACTAAAGAGTCAATTGTATCCTCTCTTCGTACACAATGTCGAAGTAGTAGTGAACATCCAAAGCTTACAACAGTTGTTTCCCTTGGAACATCAATAAGGCAATCACAAATCTCAAATTCTCTAATCATTGAACAAATGTCACACGAGTTGTTCAAACAAAAAAAAACTATCAAAGAAAAGCCCGCTAAGTCAAAACCTAAAAAGGGGACTTAGGCAAAAGTTAGGGATATAAAAGTCAAAATAAAAAGAGATCAAAAGATCATTGTCAAAAGAAAAACAAGAACAAACTTGTGTGAAATCTAAAGAAGAATAGGTGACTGCCACCTTAGAATCCATTGGTTCTCATATCATCTGCAAATTTTCTTGGAAGTCAAACACTTGAAGCAGTTAATTGAACTTAGGACTGGAGTACATCACGAAGAATGGGTGGGTTAAAAATCAAAATTTTAGCCTATATCCTTTGTTTCCTAAACTATGAACCTGGCCACGTTACAACCTTCAAAAGTCCTAATTGAAGCAAGGTTTCTTTTGAAAGCATACTAAAGCAAGGTTGCGTTAACCGGACTCCTGAATATCTGCTAATCATTTGTTTTGATACCACGCTATCACATCATCCTTCATATCTTGAATTTCAAACTTTCATCCTCATCGGGATCTATTCATCGTATACCACAGTTTCATTTCAATAAATGGTTTGTTTTCAAAACATGCATGCACGTCGCATTAAAATTACCATTTTGAATTGAATATTTTCATTTGTAAGTAAACACTTTCCATCAAGGAAGTTCCAACAATGGAATTTATTTGAAAAGCCAAAAATGGCACCATCAAGGTCACGTCACTTCAGAAGTCCTTCACTAGGAAATTCATCTCCAAGTTCCCAAGGACTGGGGCATGTCATCTCAGGATCATCAGTTTGAATCCAAATTTTGTTGAAGCAATATTCCCCATAGACTCAGCAATCTGGGGCAAATCAAGGCCAAGATCTTTCCTTCAAGTAGTCCAAGGTGACTATGCCATATCAAGCGCTCCTCAAATTCAGAATCGGTGTCGGGAACTATGCTTGCACAAAACTCCTACCAAGGGACTCTTTCCACCTCAAAAAAAAATCAGTTCCCTCCACTGGGGCATCCCTTCAAATATTCCAAACCACAAAATTCATTCATAGCATGCATTCATCAATCATGCATATCATTCATGGGGCAATTTCCCACAACATCAAATCAAAATTTCAATCTTGCTCGGTCATTTCCATTGAAATCCAAGCTTGGTCCACCATGGATACTCAAAAGTTCATAGCCCATTGACACACATCTAGTAAACTCATTGCTTACATTGATCAATCGTCACATGCATCATTTCATATGCACCAGTATGCGCAAAAAAAAAGATATCATCCATCTACACAAAGCATACATGGATTCTTAATCCCCAACAATGTCATTATTTTCTTGTCAATCCACTGGTTGAGAACATGCTTGTTAACCTTTTCCAACCCACTGGTTGAAATTGATCATTTACCTTCTGGTCTTTTGAATCAGCCTACTGGTCGAGAACCATTATGTTCATTTTTGTATTTTTAAACTGTTGTCAGTCCGCTGATTGAAAGTCATTTGTTTTTTCAACCCTCTGGTTGGGACCAAACATTTTCTCATCATTTGAATCAACTCATTGGTAGAAGATTAATCTTTCACTTCCTATCGACCCACTAGTTGAGGAAAGTTTTCCCACTTCTTGTCAGCCCACCGGTTGAAAGTTATTATCTTGTTTTGTCGACCCACAGGTTGAAATTAATCATTTTTTGTGTCAATCCACTGATTGAATATCACTTGCTTTGTCAACCCACTGGTTGAAGTTTATCTTTTTCCGTGTCAATCCAATGATTGAATATCACTTGTTTTGTCGACCCACTGGTTGAAATTAATCATTTTTCGTGTCAATCCACTGATTGAATATCACTTGCTTTGTCAACCCACTAGTTGAAGTTTATCTTTTTCCGTGTCAATCCACTGATTGAATATCACTTGTTTTGTCGACCCACAGGTTGAAATTAATCATTTTTCGTGTCAATCCACTGATTGAATATAACTTGCTTTGTCAACCCACTAGTTGAAGTTTATCTTTTTCCGTGTCAATCCACTGATTGAATATCACTTGTTTTGTCGACCCACAGGTTGAAATCAATCATTTTTCGTGTCAATCCACTGATTGAATATCACTTGCTTTGTCAACCCACTGGTTGAAGTTTATCTTTTTCCTTGTTAATCCACTGATTGAAGATCATCTTGTTTTGTCAACCCACTGGTTGAAATTAATCATTTTTCGTGTCAATCCACTGAATGAACCTCACTTGTTTTGCCAACCCACTGGTCGAAATTTATCGTTCATCTTGTTAACCCGCTGGTTACAGTCAATCATACTTTCCGCTTAGATCAAAGCAACCCACTGGCTGAAAGCAGTTTTTCTTTGTCAATCCGCTGGTTGATAGAGTCAACTCACCAGTTGACAACAAATTTGTTTCACCTTCATTAATCCACTGGTTAATATTAGTCATGTTTTGTTTTAAAGTCAACTCAATAGTTGATGACATTTTGTTTACTCCCATCAATCCACTGGTTGATGCATTTCTTCTTTCTTTTTGTTCGAACTCAATCCAGTGTTTGAGGACGACATGTCTACTTTTCACCCGTCCACTGATTGATGATAATTTCTTTTTTTGGAATCAACTCACTAGTTGATATTTTATCGATTCACCAGTTGGTGTCAGCTTTCTCTTTTGTTTAGGCTCAATCCACTGGTTGAGAATCAACCCTTTGTTAACCAAACTCAATCCTCTGGTTGAAAACGACTTCTTGGCACCACTACTTTCCCCCAGCAAATTTTCCCACTAGAAATCCTTCACACAATTATTTTATCAATCCCCACAGGGATTTACTTTCCGTTTTCATATCCCCGTCAAGAATCCATACATCCATGCATTCATAACATCTCATTGCGTCAAAGGGCAAAATTTAGGTCTTTCGGTATTTAATTCTCTTCCGCCATTGATATCACGAAGACTAAAGTCATTCAAGCTATCTGGCAAAAGAAAATTAAATAGGGGCATCTGTCATACCCTAAATTTTGACCTAAGTTTTTTATTTGTTAATTAATCAATCCATCAACATAGCAGCAAGTCATAATAGATTCATTTGCACCATCTTTACCTGATCATTCATTTGCATCCATTATCCTTTTATTATTTATTTTAAATAATCGATTTATTTACTAATTGAAATGTCATATTTTGATTATTAAATAAATGAATATTAAACTAAATAATAAATCTAAAAAAAATAATAAAAACAATGAGATTTTTGTTACAAATCCATTCCAATTCATGCATAAATAAATGGTTGGGCTATGGCAAGGATTAAGGCCCAAGTCTTTTTTGTCTTTGTTACAAACTTTAATTTTGAATAGAAACAATGAGGCTCAAGCCATGTGATTTACAATTGCATCCAGCATGTACAAAATGACAACAGAAAAAAAAGAAAAAAAGGAGAAAGTGTTTCTTCATGAGGCCTGATTTCATCTCCACGCATCACCATTATCAGTTCAAAAGTCCACAATAAAACAAAAGGTGGTACAAGCCTCTGCTCCCCCACCAGCCTTGCTGCTGCTCTTGCTCTGTAAAACTATGCTCCACCTCTCCACTACTCTGCACCAGTTCAAAACCTTGTTGCTGCTCCTATAAAACTCTGCCAAAACAGTCCAAAAAAACAGTCAAATTCTGTCCAAGATAGTCCAAATCATACACCAAAATGGACCACACAAACCTGCATCAAGAAATCATAAAAACAGAGCATCACAATTGTTCAAAACCTCTCCAAATTTCCCCCCAATTTTGATCTCAAACTCTCATTCAAACCCTAATGCTCTTCCTATATAAAGACAACTTCATTCATGAAAAAAAGGGGGAGGCGGGCACACGAAAAAACCTATACAAAACCTCTGCTAAATCTTCGTACAACATCATCTCCAATACACTTAGACCGATACACACAAACCTCACTGCCTTTCATTCGATACTCCCTCAAATCCCATTCAAAACTCAGACTCACCTTTCAAAATTAGTCCTCACAAAACCTCCATGTAACCCACACCAAATCATCTTCAGAAACTCTACATCATCAAAACCGAAACACCTTAATATATCCATAAACTCAGCTTCATACCTGAGTAGCTCCCAAGCATTGCCGGCGTCAGAGTTTCACCGGACTTGCTCCGGTCACGTGAGTTTTCTTGTTTTTTTCTCAATTCTTTGATACCATTATGTACCTCATGTTGCACTGAGTATAACCCCCATGATGATTACTTGAAATTGTACTTGAGTACCACTTAATTGTCATTTGAAAGATTATGGTTCTTGCTTGATTTGAATTTGGTTCTTGATGTTTGGTGTAAGCTTAATGAGAACGCGAGAAATCGTGAGAGCAAGAGAGTGCGAGATCGAGTTCTGTGATAGAGAGGATAAGCTTTGTTGTTTTTATGAAAAAACAGAGATGAGAGCAAGAGAGAATGCAGAGAGAAACAAGTGAGTGAGGGAGAGGGAGCCGTTGGCTTCTTCTTTTCTTGTTTAGGTTTCTTCAAACAAATTCATTTGGGTGTTTAATGGTCGGATCCGGGTTCCATCTGATCCGGCCCGGTCCGGCCCAACTAGTTTTTTTTTCTTCTTACTGATAGTTTTTTTTATTATTCAATTTCTTGGGCCTTACACCCTACAATACGAATCCGGCACCTCCCCTGGCAGATTCAATTTTTCTTTGGGCTCAGCCTTATTGGCCCAGCGGGTTTTCTTTAATACACCTTCCATTTTTGCTTAGTTTTTTAAGTCCATTTAATTGTTATTTGTTTTAATTATTTTGTTATTATTATTATAACTATGATTTTTTTTGTTTAATTGAAAATACAAAAAGTATGTATTAATATTGTGTAGTTTAATTTTATTTTTACTATATATAAAAAACAAAAGGTATTTTATTATGTAGCTTTGTTAGATTTTTAATTCTCATATTAAAAATACCAACAAAAATATTAGATTAATCTCGATCCAAAAATCAATAAATCTTGGTCCAACGCCAAGTCGTCATAATAAATTTCTCGATCCAACGTCGAGTTTCTTCTTTTAAAATCCTTTAAACCATACCAAAAGATCGAGTGACAAGAAGTGTACACCTCTTGAATACCTCGATTCTTTTGGATTAAAACATTAAATAAAAAGCTTTCTTAATCAAATCAAAGTGATCAAGTGACAAGAAGTGAACACCTCTTGAATACCTTGATCCTTTGAATCAAAACCTTCATTAATCAAAACAAGAGATTAAGTGACAAGGGGTGCACACCTCTTGAATACCTTGATCTTTTGAACTAAAACACTTTAATCAAACCAAGAGATTAAGTGACAAGGGGTGAACACCTCTTGAATACCTTGATCTTTTGAATCAAAACATTAATCAAATCAAAGTGATTAAGTGACAAGGGGTGCACACCTCTTGAATACCTTTGATCCTTTGAATCAAACAATTAAAATCTTTCTTAATTAAATCAAAGTGATTAAGTAACAAGGGGTGCACACCTCTTGAATACCTTTGATCCTTTGAATCAAACAATTAAAATCTTTCTTAATTAAATCAAAGTGCTTAAGTGACAAGGGTTGCACACCTCTTGAATACCTTTGATCCTTTGAATCAAACAATTAAAAATTCTTTCATAATTAAATCAAAGTGATTAAGTGACAAGAAGTGCACACCTCTTGAATACCTTTGATCTTTTGAATCAAACCTTAAAAAATCTTTCTTAATTAAATCAAAGTGATTAAGTGACAAGAAATGCACACCTCTTGAATACCTTTGATCCTTTGAATCAAACTTTAAAATCTTTCTAAATTAAATCAAAGTGATCAAGTGACAAGAAGTGCACACCTCTTGAATACCTTTGATCCTTTGAATCAAACTTTAAAAGTTCTTCCTTAATTAAATCAAAGTGATTAAGTGACAAGGGGTGAACACCTCTTGAATACCTTGGATCCTTTGAATCACATTAATAAAAAATATAATTCAGTAGTTCATTCGAACTACAATCGCTCTGATTCTTCCATCGAAGATATGTAGGCACAAGCACAAGACTCAAACGTTTTGGCGAGCACAATAATAAAATCATTTCATTTTCTTCACAATAATAAAAAATAAAAATCCCTTTCTTTTCTTTCGATTAATAAACTAAAGAACGCAAACATTACGCAAACACTCATTCATAAACTAACTAAATGGGTACCATCGAGTACGATGGATGTGAGGGGTGCTAATACCTTCCCCTCACATAACCGACTCCCGAACCCGAATTTGGTTGCGATGACCATTTTATCCGTTTCTTTTTATTCGTGGGTTTTATTCGACATTTCCCTTTCCATTTTGGAATAAATAAAGATTGGTGGCGACTCTGTTCTTTTTCGAGTGTGTAGACACCTCGGGTATTTTTAAGCGCTACAGGTTTAATTATGTGATTAGTATTTACAAATATATCTTTTTTTGATATTATCATTACAAATTTTTGTGTTTGAATTTTGTGTAATTTTCTTTTACTTTTTGTGCTTTGTTATTTTAATTTAAGGTAAAAAACTATTTTAGTGTTTTAGTTCCTCACAAAAATTGGAGAGGTCAAATAAATTCATAAATAAGAAATAGTATTTATTTAATTCTTTGTTAAATTTAATCAAGTCGTATTAGTCCTTATGTCAATATATTTTTAAACTGTTTTTTTTTCTTACTTTTTAACGGTGGCTGAACTGCTTATGTGTATTACTTTTAACTTACGAAGACTTATAAAAGCATATCACTCATGTTACATTCGTTAATAAGTTTCCTTCTTTCATAACAATTTCCTCTTAATCCAAGTATAAAAAATTGCACACTTTCATGGCACAAATTTCCAACTCCGCAAATTCATTGTACAACTTTGTTGTAAATGATGGAAATGGGATCAAAGGTTTAGTTGACTCAGGTTTATCAGAGGTTCCAAAAATATACATACAACCCATAAACAAAAGAATCAACAAACTAAACTCAAAACCATGTGAAATTCAACCTATTGATTTATCAAAACTCAATGGGCCAGAACATGAAAAAGTGGTGGATGAAATTGTTAGAGCTGTTGAGACACTTGGATTCTTTCAAGTAGTGAACCATTGTGTTCCTCTAGAGTTGTTGGAATCACTTAAAGATTCAGCTCACTCTTTCTTCAACTTGCCACCAGAGGAGAAAGTTATTTACCGCAATAGTGTGAGTAATACGAGATATAAAACTAGCTTTGTACCTGATGTAGAAAAAGTGTTGGAATGGAAAGATTATATCAATATGGTTTATAGTTGTGATGAAGATGCTATTCAACATTGGCCTAATATATATGCAAGTAGGTCCAATCCAATATAGCAAACATATTAGAAATTATATGTTTTGTTGAATTATTTATTTCTCTCAATTTGCAGGGAAGTTGCACTTGAATACTTGAAGTTATCATCCAAGATAGTGAGAGACATATTAAAAATATTAATTGATAAACTTGGAGTGAAACTAGATGAGTCACAAATGGAGAGTCTTATTGGTATGAAGATGGTTGACATGAACTACTATCCAGCATGTCCAAATCCAGAACTCACCGCCGGTACAGTGTGTCACTCAGACTCAGGAACTATCACATTTCTTCTTCAAGATGGAATTGGTGGATTGCATGTTAAATCAGAAGATGAAAGTAATGATGAAAAAGAATACGACATAGTTAAAATCTTAAAATTGTACTAATGTACTTTGCATCATAACTAATAATCCTTTTGTAATTTACTTGAAGGTACTTAGAAATGGAAAATATAAAAGTGCTGAACATAGAGTACTGACAACTTCCACACAATCAAGAGTATAACTTCCAATGTTCAGTCTTCCTATGCGTACTGAGAGGATTGGCCCATTTTCAGAATTGGTGAAGAAATATGGATTCGCTGGTTATAGAGATGTCATGTGGCAGGATTATATGGACAACTACTTTAGGAGTTCTCATGATGGATAAAAGACTCTTGATTTTGCAAAAATCAACTCTACTTAATAATTCTATAAAAGAGAGTATGAAGTATGTGTTAATTTTTTAAAAGAGTTTTAATTTAGAAGTCAGTGGACAAATAAAAAGTTCTTGTAGTGGAAAGGCCAAGAGGTTAATGGTCTTTTAATAGAACTTAGTTGCATTTTAATTCCTAGAATAGTAGTATCTTGGGTCTATATAAAGACATTGTTGTATTTTCATTTCAATAAGCAAGAGAGCAATATATAAAGTAGTATTTATATCAACAAATTGGCATTAGAGCTAATGGCGAACGTGATGAGTGAAATGCCACGACTAACAACGTCTAACTATGAAAACTGGAGTATTCAAATGAACGCTCGTCTTGGATTTTTAGATAAGTGGGAGGTTGTAACACCCATCTAAACCCACATATATAATTTGCATATATTCTAATAATTAAATAAACACGAATCACAAACTAGAGTGTCACCTTGATAAAAACTTCATAATAAAATGTCCTGCTCCGTAACACGGGTTTTCAAATTGTCAAAACAAAATACTTCTTCAATGACAACAATTGTAATTCAAATTCTCATAGCGGAATTCATATTTCAAAACATCTTAAAACAATTAAAAGAATGACATTGTTCCAATTAAATGACCCCAACCCCGATGTTAAGTAAGAGAGCAAGACCATCTTTATTCCAAATAAAGCGCTAAAAGATTTCATGAAGCTATCCTCCAAACACCAACGAACTATTCTTGATTACTTGCGCGTTACCCACGTGGAGGTAACATTCAAACAGAAAGGGTGAGTAATTCATAGTCATTATAGAAGACATAAGGGAGAAATATAGTAGTTATACAATAGGCATCAATAATTATACATATACTAACGCATGTGTATCCTCATACTTCACATATTTACTCACACCTACACATCATCATCTACTCACAGCATCATCACATAATTCAGTCACATTCCTCAACTAAATCTCACTTATTCACTGATTTTCAAACATCACGCAATCAAACCTTATGCAATGTCACAAAGAATGCAATGCTACATGTCATACCCCAAACTTGACCGCTTCGAGCATCAACAATTTAATTTCCTTTCCTCTGTGCATTTAAATTAAATTTGAAGGGTGCATATTTAAAATAATTATGATTTGCTTTAAATATTCAAAATAATTGTTGCTTATGAGATGCATATTTAAGTTGTTAAATAGAGAGGTGTATTTAAAAACAAGTATGTATATATTTGGGCTTAGTAATATAAAATGAGGGTGAGTTTATTTATTTGGGTTTGGGAAGAAATCTAAGAGGGTGTATCTATCGGTGGGCTTAACATTCTAAGATTGTCAAAATTATTTTAGAGGACCCAATATTAAGTTAAATTAAAATATTATTTTGAAGTTTAATAAATCCTAAACAAATAGTCATTTCTTATTATTATTACTAATATTATCAATAATTATGTTCTTATCATGTTGCAATATTTTCCAAATCTAACTATTATGCTAAATATCATTATTATTAATCTAACCATTATAAATTAATATTTAACAAATAAATTAATATTTAACAAATGTTATTAAAAAAATATTGACTGGAGTCAACAATTAACAATTATTTTTCTCTTTTTGTCATTTTTTTCATTGAAGTTAATAACTATTTGTTTATTAAAATTATTCGATGTTGAATAATAAATGTATCTAGTCTTTTATGTAAACCAGATACATTTATTACTCAATGAACCTAAAAAGGGAATTTTTGCTCATAATAATGGACGAAGGGAATACTTACTATCATTTATATATATTGTAACACCCCATACATAACTGACTAGTATATTATGCATGAAACATTAAAAATTAATATTGAGTACATACAAAATCTATTGATATAGACAGATCCATATTGAGTACAACATGAAATTCTAATAAGAATTACAAAATATGTGTCTTCAATGGATCTGCACAGCGGAAAAAAATGAGATCTGACGAGGCCTCCGAGCCATCACCACTTCCAAATCTTCAGTCCAAACCTGCTACTGACCAAACGCTACTAAACTGCACCTAAAAAAAATAAGTTGATTGGGGTGAGATTACTAAATCTCAGTGAGTCCTCCTATCCTATGGGTCCACTCGAATCTACAGGGTACATGCATCAAAACCGAATCCACCATTGATCCAGGGTTTATCCTCACATCCAGTACAAGTACGGAGCAAACACATGAATCGTCCACCATAATAGTCATCGGATCACAAGTACACAGACAGTACAACAAACACGTATGTAGACCCATACCCATGTACCGGGAATCCAGAAGCGGTAACAACCAACTACCAAGGCTGCACACACACCCTTGGTGAGTAAGCAAGTACCTGTCGTCAAGAAGACTCGCACAAGACCCATCGCTAGATGAAACAGATAGATCCTATGTGGCATTCCATCTGTGACGAGTTATAGCGGTGACGTTGCCTACACGGCGTCACGGCCTCATCATCATCCATACGCAATATGGTATCCACAAGTGCGAATACGCCTAATTGACTGTACAAGCCCATCCGGTTAGGAGCCTAGTGGTGTAGCCTACATGGCACCACTATAGGTGAGTTATCCAAGTGATATCGCCTAATTGACATCACAACTCCACCATACCAAGCACGCCGATGTATCACGCCTTTGGGAAACGCCCTGAAAGACCCCGCAGGTACATCGCAATGATAGCTCAGGTGTGTAAATCATACCAAGAACGCCAATGTATCACGCCTTTGGGAAACGCCCTGAAAGACCCCGCAGGTACATCGCAATGGTATCTTCGGAAACTAGTTCATACACAATGGTGCCTTACCACCTGGTATTGGCCCACTTCGATTCTAGCATACCACACGCATAACAAGCGTCAATCACACGATACAATCAATGCCGATCATTTAACCAAAACGAAGGTGTCAATAGGATTTCATGCACATCACATAGTTGCATATCATCTCAAACATGGATATAATATTCGTAATAGAAATAAACATTCTACTTAATGCATGATATAATAATTAATAACAATCGGAGAGACATAAATTCTCGTGATAAGTTAACATTCTGGTTTGGGGACCTATCTTATTAGATAGTACGTATTACTAGCTTTCCAACGATATAAAGTTTGCATGAAACGGACTTACGACGCAAAAGTTATGACTTTCCGAAGTTGTGAAAAATCTGCCCAACAGTGATGTAACCGGTTACATGAATCATGTAACGGATTACATGACCCAAAAATTGCATTTTTCACCCTTTTTCACACATGTAACCGGTTACATCAACCATATACCCGTTACATGACTGACAGTCCTAACAATTCTGCATTTTAAGAGTTCTAAACCAGTCCCAAACCTATCTAATTAATTCCAAGTATCACAGTTGATCCCAAACGAATTTATAACATGCATATATACATAATCATCAACATACAAAGGATTAAAGCAATACAACATCCCATAACATTATCAATTAACAATTTATCATATAAGCATGTTAATCATCATGAATTTTCACTCAAACCCCAAACCCCAATATGCAATTTCCCATGATTCCCCCAAAGTCTCTAACTAAGGACTCACCATGGATCAAATGGAGGTTATGAGGATGCTCTTGCTGCCATTGAACTCCTTTCTTGACACAAACTTCACCTTCAAGCTCACCAAACCCGTAACCCATTCTTCTTCACATTCAGCATGCATGTCCCAACTTCAATCTTGATTTTCTCCTTCAAAACAGAAGCTATGAACGCGAACCATATATGCAAATCGAAGAGAATTTTGTTAGCTTTCCAACGAGACCAAAATCGTTACGATCGGAGTTACGAGCAGAGAGATATACCTGATTTAGTGAGTACTGCCCATGGTGTACGAAAATGGAGAAGATGATAATGAATAAAAGCTTCTCTTTCTTTCTTTCTCTCAAGTCTACTCATAAAAATGTGATTTGTAATACACTCCACCAGACATGTCCTTATTCACATGCACTCTTATTACATGTCCAAAATGTCCCTCAACTAAGTGACATTTACACTTTTGCCATTTAGTTTGTTTCCAACTAATCTTCTTCCATCCCAACTAACTTTTTCTCAATTAGAGATTAAACCATAATTTCTTCTTAGCAATTTATATATGTATAATCATGCTTAATATAATATGGGATATTACATTCTCCCCCTAATTTGAATTCGTCCTCGAATTCTTACCGATCACCACGAAAACAAACTCTTCATATTTCCTCCAACGAGGGGATGAATGTTCCTTACATTCTCCCTTTAGAAGACCTTACGACTCTGTCTGAGTGTCATCCCAAATGAAGAAACATAATCTGCCAAACTGATGTCCCACTATTCATGATCAGAACCTTAACTGTCAAGCAACACGTCTGTTCAGGTACTTCGTCTTGACATACCTGGGGAAAGATCCTTCCAATGTCCTAGACCTTCACTGCTCCATATCAGATTTCATAACTTCAAAAAAAATCTTAGTAATCCACTTATGTCGGATATCCTTCGTTTCATTCTCTGGTGTGTTCACCCTCGTTCAACAAACATTACTGACTCACACAGCTCCTAGAATTACTTCTCATTCGAGAATTACTACCACACCGTCACTTCTGCTACAACAATTCAAATTATTCTCCACTCGAGTCCATACAATGACGTTAGGCGTTAGCCAAATGTCTTGGTCTTAACTTCTGGTTTCTAAAGTGTTAGGGTGGTTGTCCCAAGTTTACCTTTACCTATATAACTGAATTCCCTTACTTCAGTTTGTCGCACGCTCGCGAAAAAAGAACAGAGTCGCCACCAATATATTTATCCCATAAGGGAAAGGAATATCAGAAAACCTAACAAAGGAAGGAACAGGGTCTTGCGACCAGAGAATCTAGGTACGGGAGTCGGTTACGCAAGGGGAAGGTATAAGCACCCCTCGCGCCCATCGTATTCGATGGTATCCACCTATGTTTGTTTCTATCTAAAGGGTGTGTACTATGTCTATGTCTATATGCGAATGAATGCAAAATGTAGGGAAAATAAAGAAATATACTCGCACGGGCCCTACCCCGCTGCCTATGTATCCTTTTTAGGAATCAGAGTTACCGTAGCTCGGCTCACGATTTTCTGTTTGTTTTTGTGTTTTTTAGTTGGGCGGAGTTAACGTTCGCGCTCTTGCATAAGGGATCGCCTACAATGCGTTCGAGCGGAAATAACAGTGCCCTTAGGTAAGAAAAGAGAGAATTTGGTTTGTGTCTTTTAGGGTAATTCCATGATGACAAAACCCACTACAAGGTTTCGCATCACTTCCTTACTTTGTTTTAAATCTGAACATCTATTAGTGTTTTAAGTGTTTTTGGTTGGTGTTTTTTAAGGGAATTAATTCCTAAAACTATTAAAGAATTATTTACAAAGGAGTGTTAAAAACAAAGAAAGTTCAAGTAAATTGCAAAGGAAGAGATTTATTAAAAGGATTAGAACAATTAAAAAAAATTAACAAAAATCAAGGCAATCATTTACACACCCTAAAGTATCTAAAACAATTTTTTTATGCATTTTTTATTTGGTGAGAAAAGATTTATGAAGCAAAAATTAGAGGAAAACAAAATTAAAATGAAAAAGGAAATCTAAACTGCCAGGGGGGTGTATCAGCAGAAAGATAATAAGCTGAAATCAAGTTAATAGGCGCATGGGCCTGGGAAATGGGGGTGGAAACATCAAATGGCACTAAAGTCCTGTCCACTAGCTGGTGGTATGTTAGAAACTATGAGGTGCAATCCAGCAGACAGAGCAAAGCCCAAGCGCATGGCCCAATACGCACTCTTCTTCAGTTATTTTATTTTATTTTATTTTATTTCACTATGACTTAGCATGTGTATTTATTCTTTTAGCATATGATTATTGACATGTAACGTGACATCAAGTGTTAACAATAGTATCAATTGGGCATGTTGAGTTTAAGTGGGATAAAGACAAAAAAGTTATGGGCCAATTACGTTCCACCAACAACTCTCACAATGATTAGAATAAAACAAAAATGCAACAAAATGGAAAGCCTAAGCCACTAAGACACTGCCACGTCACTATAACGGAACAACACCATACACCACACGCAGGCGCCGGAAACAGACGCCGGTCGTCTTCTCCGGCTTGCCGCCGCCACCGGAACGATCTCGGAACGCCCAGAAACATGTAACGAGACCATTACCCGACTCGTTTTCTCGTGGCGAGTCCGATTCTGCCATTAGTTTCTTCATTTGAGTCCTCTAAAATGATAACTGACAACCATTAACAAAACTCTAACTAACTGAAATCACCGAAACACATATGAATCTACCTATTCTACTCCTCATGACGCACAGAAAAATGCAACAACCTCAAAATCAGTTCATACACAGTTATATAAACAGATCGAAGCTAACATTAAATCCACAAAATTGAATGCGTATGCATCACACATCCATCTCAAACAACGGCCAATGCCTAGCCTCTTGATGGTAAGAGCTCACAGTATGCCCTATCATGGTATCTAGAATGCTGAGAGCGACTGAAATACTTACTTGATATAGATTCTTGAGTTAATGGAAGAGGAAACTCTAGAGGCTTTAAGCTTCTTGATTCTTGTCGCAAATTCCACAACAAGTTCGATCCTCTGAGAAATAAACTCCGAGGTCTTGGATAAACCTGATGACAACGAATCTTGGAGACAACATGTAAAGAAGTGATGGCACGGTAAAGATGACAAGTGAAACCGATTGATGATGTTGATTTTTACAGAAGAGCGAGGAAAAGAACTGATGGAGTGAAGAAGATCAATGGAAGAGAAGACTCGAAGCCTTTGTCATGGTTGTTGTTGTGGTGTTTGAAGATGAACGTTAGATAATGAAGATGAAGATGAGGAAGGTTCAATGGTGGAGCTGAAGGTAGTTACAAAACGGTTAGATCAATATGAAGGTGAGAGAGAAGCGAGTAGAGGGAGAGCTAAGAGAGTGTGGAAGCTGAGAAATGAGAAATGAAGTGTGTGTGGTGAAAAATGAATGCCTCCGTGATTTGCGAAGCCTTTATGACTTATACAGGGTGCGTGTTCATGGTAGTTATGGTAGGGATTATGGTAGCCTATCTTTTCCTCAAGACTTAATTAGCAAGGGTGGTCGTTTGTAGCATGGCTTTTCTTGCTCTTTCACGTGTAACTTTCTGTGCATGGCTATTTGGAGAAACGAATGTGTTGCAAAATTTTACATGTTGCTTATTGGAAAAAAATTCATGGCACCAACTTTTTGAACCAATAACTCTAACTAATAACCCTAAAATGATTCACTCTTGGGGCCAATTTAAAGAGTGCATAACATAGAGTAATTTTGGTGTTGGGAGATCCTTGAATCAATGCTTTGGAGTGGGAGAAAAGTGACTTGAAACATGGTGAAATATGACTGCATGGGGCCTGCGCGCGCGTTGCTTGTATCTGGCTTGGGGCTTCCTTAAACAACTTTCCCAGGGCATGGCTTTAGAACCCTCTATCACGGTCCATGTGCAATCAATTATCACAATCTATAGTTCTTTGGAAAGAGGGCATGGCAAGGAGTATCTTAACACTGGAATTGGCTCTAGAAGATACTAGTGAGTCCTTAAAATCAACTTCAAAAATGGCATGCCACATGCTTGTGAAAATGTCTTGCGCGTGCCCTGATCTCTGGCCCAGATTCTTGTCAATGTATGGCTTGGTCAGAGTGAGACTTTGGGCGTTCACAATTGATTCAATATCTACTCAATTTACTTGGTTCTTGTTTCATTGTACAGAGTACATGACAAGAAAATATACATACCAAGTTTTCATTGGTAGGCTTCTTGAATTGCCCTGAAGTTGGCTTCAAATATGGCACATCACATGTTTGATGGAATGCTTCACGTATGGCCTAAAATATGCCCAGCCTTGTGACTTGATCCAAGTGAAAAATATCAATTTCAAACCTTAATAACTCTTCATCCAAGCTTCAAATGGAAAAGTGTCAAACTACAAAGTTGTTCTCCTTCATGAGAAGAACAACTTTGATGTTGGAAATTTCTCCAGAAAATGTCATTTTCCACGTGTAAATTGATGGTGAAGTGGACTGATCATCAAACTTTTTAAGAACCAAAATTTTTCTAAGTATGAAAACCTTCCATTTTTGATTATTTTCTATTTTTGATAACTTTTGTCAATCTCTTGATTTTATTCATTCTTTGACTTTTCTCGACCGATTTTCCACCAAAAGTCAATATTTGAGTGATTGACCCGATTTTGACCCAAAAGTCAACTGTTTTGATTTTTCTCCGATCTCAACGAAATTCCCGATTAATCAATTTCTGACCAATGGCGATCAACTAAACACTTCCATGCAGTCATCATACCATCACTCCTCATAAAATCAACTCTTGATCAATGTATTGACCAAAAAGTCAACTGCGTTGACTTTGGTCCTGAAACCCTAATTCAGGATAATCAAATGAACCACAAGCTGGTACTTTCCAACCAATACTCTGACTTGAAGGTGAGGAAACCCTGATTCAAGAATTCTCTTAGAAGGATGATGCCACAAGACCAGACTTCAGGTCCTTATATTTGATCAGAAGTTCTTTGCGCCAGGAGCTCTTTTCTTGTCTCTTCTTGGAACAATAACCATGATATGAATGCATGAATTGGGCCATGACCTAAACGATGTATGTATATGGATTGTGGGCCAGATGAATAGGGTAGGAAAAATTTGGGGTATGACACCTGCCCCCTTTTAATCGTTGATCCGTAAAATAGCAAGTGTACTATTTTGCCTCTGTAGTAATAATAGGGAAATTCCCCGAATGTCGATCTCAAGGACTGCACGTTAATATCGAGTTTTAATAGTGG